>NW_028270170.1:13612549-13766533 GCF_037043375.1 Chiloscyllium plagiosum | reverse complement strand
ACAGATGGTCAAAGTTAGGTCTTAAGAAGTGTCTTAAAGGAAGGAAGAGATTGAGACCTTTCAGGAAGAAATTCCAAAGCATCGAATCTAGGCAGCTAGAGGCATAGCCACCTCCATTCCTCCTTTTTGTTCTTACTCTACAGACCTCTGTGGTCTGTATGTGGCTGTTATACCTGCATGCAGAAGTCAACATGTCAGCACGCAGATTGGTAATTAGTAATGCCACTGGACTTGCAATCCAGAGACTCATTCTAAAGGTTTAGGTCTCAGATTCAAATTCCACCATGGTAGCTAATGATTTTAAATTCAAAAGAAGGATCTTGAGGCACAATGGTAGAGCCTCTTCCTCTAACGTAGAAGGCTTTAGTTCAAGTCCTCACCCAATATAGATGTGCCATAACATGCCTAAGCTGGTTGGTTAAATATCTACACTTCCACTGGAGGCAGTACAGTGACTGTTTTCTAGATTGGTCCCTGGTGTAAGAGTATTGTCCTAAATGATGAGAAGCTGGGTAAATTGGGTCTATACTTTCTTCAGAAGAACTTTCACTGAAGCATACAAAGTTCAGACTGGGTTGACCTGCAGGCTGGGGAAACTAAAGCTCACAGTGGCACAACCTTGGGATAAGGGGGTTGATCATTTAGGATGAAGGTGAAGAATTATTACTGACTCAGTAACTGAATTTCAACCCATTGCCTAAAGAAGAAAGGCATCGGGTGTAAAAATGTGTTGCATTTATCATGTGAAAGTAAGATCGAAATGGTTTCTATCCAAGCTGAAATGACATAGAAGATGGATGCCTGGATGGCCTGTCATCAGCTGCTGGGGTCTGGCTGCTGGCACAGGGTTGGACTGGAGATGGTTGAAGTTCCAGACTCCGGCACCTTGTGTTTTGATGGGTGCCACCAAAGCAGAAGTAGAAAAGCAAAAGTGTCTTGGAAAGAATTACCTGATAGGGACCAGCCAAAGTGATCTCCTGAATTCATTTTGATCATCTAAAGGGGATCATTGTTTTCTCCCAAATCAGGTTTTAGGCCTCTGTCAGGAGATCGAATGTTCTGGGGCTTCTGGGTGTTGGTCTGGGTCTTTATTGTGATACAAAAGGGTTTACAGTTCTGTGCAACAGTCTGAACAACACCAATGGGCACTGGTCTGTCACGCTGTAACAAAGACTTAAATGATCTGAAAATAAACGTGGAACAAAATTAACTCATTGTGTGTGTTCTCATTTGTGCACAAGTCATAGCAAGGTACAGCAATGGGAAGAAATGAGTTCTCCAGTGGATGGCTGTCTTTGGGCTTAGTCATTGATAGGGTATGTTCTTATGTCACACAATAGCAGGGCTCAGAGTTAATTGCCAGTCCACACATAGCAGCTGCTGATAGACTATACTAGGCATTAAACTCCCCATGTCCTGGTGGACAGTATAACTTGACCTTCCTTTCTCCCACCTTCTAGTTATCTTGTCATCATGCTGAACAGGTGAAAAGTAATAGCCATTCCTGGAAAATACTCTGACTGATTTCTTTCCAGCGTTCACTCACTCCTGGAGAGCTCCTGTCATACCACAATGGTGGCACAATGGTCACCACTGCTGCCTCACAGCACCAGAGACCTGGGTTCGATTCCATCCTGGGGTGGCTATCTATGTGGAGTTTGCATATTCTCCCTGTATCAGTGTGGGTATCTGCCAGGTGTTTTGGTTACCTGCCACAATCCAAAGATGTGCAGTTCAGGTGGATCGGGCATGCTAAATTGGTCATTGTGTCCAGTGATATGCAGGCTAGGGGGATTAGCCATGAGAAATGGAAGGATGCGAGGGATTGGGTCTGTGGAGATGCCTTTCAGAGGATCAGTGCAGACTCAATAGGCTGAATGGCTTCTATACTGACTGTAAGGATTCTCTGGTTCTAATCTAAAATAAATTTCTTGTAATTGACGGTTCCCTCTCAGGAACTTCTCAAATAACTCTTTAAAGAACTTAGTGACCTCACCGCATGTTGCATCTGTCTGTTCCAGATGCAGTTGACTCTGACCATTGAAAACATACAGCACAGAAAGAGGCCATTTGACCCTCTGTGCCAACACCAGATCTCTAAAAGAACCATCTAGCCGCATCCCTGCTCCCTCAATTACTGCAGCCTTGCAGATTTACCTCCTGTAAGCAGACGTGCAATTCTGTGTTCAGAAATGACAGGAAATGGAAATATCACTGAATGAGGTTCTAATAATGGGATGTCCAAAGTTCAACAACTAAATCTCAAACGGCAATAAAAATTGAATTTGGCTTATTCAGTCACTAATGAATCTGTGTTTTTAAACGTCCCAGATCACATTGAAGAACATAACCAAATGCAAATGCACATAAATTAGAAAGTGTTACAAAAATACTTAGGCAAGATGCTTGGAAAGGCAAGTGTTCTGGAGAAGTAAGACAACAGTTAACCAGGTAACTCTGTCCCCGTCTGCAGCAATCACTTGCCAATGAGTATGATTGTCCAGGAAATTCCATATCGTTGGGTGTGGGTTCTATGGATCCTTTGTGTGCAAGATCAGCTCAATCCTAGAGCCGTAACTCTAACCACATATGTAGCAGGATTCTGGGAGATGGATGTGCTTCTTAGCCTTGAGATTATTGGCATTCCTTTCTCCGCTTCTGTGCTTCCTCTTATCAGTGGGTGGGTGTTCTCAAAGAATGGTGTCCCTTCATACAGGAGGTTACTAAAGTCAGTTTCGTCCAAACGAGAGTCTCCAACATGATGGCATCTGTGTTGCATTTCTTGAAACCTTCAAGGGAATCTTCAAAATGTTTCCTTTGTCCTCCTCTCTGCATTGTGCTGGAAACATAGCAATTGAACATTAGAGATAAAAATATTTTTTCCCCCATTTTCTTGATACTTGTTTAATTGCAACAAAAACATTGAAAATGAGAAAAGGTCATTTAGTTATAGATACAGATTCCAGGAACTGCAGTGGAAGAACTAGAGGGGATATGAAGCTTCTTTTTAGCATTGAGTTGTCATGACCTAAAATGTGCTGATTGAAAAGAAATGGTGGAAGCAATTCACTAATTTCTGTAGCAAATTTTCGCACAAAACATTTTTAATTTATTCATTCACAGGATTTGAGCATCTCTTACAATTCCAGCATTTATGATCCATTCCTATTCGAACTGCAGAAGTTGATTGTAAGACTCATTTTTATAAGACCATAAGACCATAAGACATAGGAGCGGAAGTAAGGCCATTCGGCCCATCGAGTCCACTCCACCATTCAATCATGGCTGATGGGCATTTCAACTCCACTTACCCGCATTCTCCCCGTAGCCCTTAATTCCTTGTGACATCAAGAATTTATCAATCTCTGCCTTGAAGACATTTAGCGTCCCAGCCTCCACTGCACTCTGCGGCAATGAATTCCACAGGCCCACCACTCTCTGGCTGAAGAAATGTCTCCGCATTTCTGTTCTGAATTTACCCCCTCTAATTCTAAGGCTGTGTCCACAGGTCCTAGTCTCCTCGCCTAACGGAAACAATTTCCTAGCGCCCACCCTCTCCAAGCCATGTATTATCTTGTAAGTTTCTGTTAGATCTCCCCTTAATCTTCTAAACTCCAATGAATACAATCCCAGGATCCTCAGCCGTTCCTCATATGTTAGACCTACCATTCCAGGGATCATCCGTGTGAATCTCCGCTGGACACGCTCCAGTGCCAGTATGTCCTTCCTGAGGTGTGGGGGACCAAAACTGGACATAGTACTCCAAATGGGGCCTAACCAGAGCTTTATAAAGTCTCAGTAGCACAATGTTGCTTTTATATTCCAACCCTCTTGAGATAAATGACACTGCAGTCCGGGTGGTAACCAGTAAAGTGATGGTGAAGCTGTTGGATTGAGATTAACATCCAAGTGAGCCACTAAAGTAGTTGAGGGAAGGAAACATGGTGTCCTTGCCCAGTATGTCCTAATAATGCCTAGTATTTACCTAAGTATCACTAATTTCCAAGTTTATAATCACCCTAGATTAATTATTGTGCAACACCAACACAAACAATTTTGATGCATTTAGTGTGGAGTTGTGTGGCTTGAGTTCATGACTGACCAAATAATCAGTGCCACAAAAACATACGTAATTGTACAGGTACTACATAGAAATCAAACAGAAGATACATATGACAATCAGGTAAACGAACACTGATGTCCAATGACAGTTCAAAAACTTATCATTGACAGCAGTGCACCAATGACAACAAATGTTTCTTGGTGAAAAGCAGCTTCACCACTGTTTCTGTACCTTCCTTTAAACCAAATACATCCTTGCAAAAGCAAAATACTTGTGGTAACTAGGAATCTGAAGTAAAAGCAGAAAATGCTGGATCTCCTCAGCAGGTCAGGCAGTACCTGTGGACAGAAAATCAACTTAAATTTCAGGTAGATGACATATCATCAGTACATTTTTATCTTGATGAGGATGAAGTTTACAGTCAGCCAACACTGAGAGTTGTTCCTAAAGGGATCAGTTTTACCCTTCAGGAGATAGAGATTTGGTCAGCTGACAAATGTGCAGCTTTTGAGAAAAACTGTGTTTAGTATGCTAAGCTTCTATCATAATTTCAGTTCTGAAGTTCTGTCGTAAACATTTCATATTAAGATCTGTCATTTCCTTTGAAGCACTATGCACATTATAATTTCTGGGTCTACAGAATGCAGTGTTACACTCAAAGGTTAGTTTCCCTGTCATAATGCAAATTGCTGTGTTTCCATCAATTACATACATCAACATTTTGAATTAAAAGACACGTACTCAACATATATTAAGGTGGTATTGTCCTCGAGTATGTAGACTACATCTTTATAACACACTGGACTTATCCAACAGGTGCTTATTTTTAGTAGTAGGCAACCACTTCTGCAATTTAACTTCCTACTAACACTTTGTACAATCTCGATTCGCATATTGTATCAATCTACTAATGCCAGCTACAGCACTGAACCATCTCTCGGCCAGTTTTCTGAGTGAATACTACCACGTTGATACAAATGAAACAAGTTTGAAAAGATAATCAATGCTCAACCTTTTCTTTAATGAATATATATACAATTTTACAACTTTTATATGCCTATATTTTGGCTAAGTCCTGATTTAAAAGATACAATTATCTCCTTTGCTAATTACAACATTCTACCATGAAAGTTGATTAGTCTAAAACCCTCTGAAGTGGCTCCTATAGCTTGGGCGACAGGACAATGGCGATGACTTTGAGATTTCGTCATCAACAACACTCGCAAATGCAACAACAAACACAACCTGTATTGAAATAGCAATTTAAATTTCACAACATGATCCACGGTGCTTCATGGAAGCTTCATAAGACATTGAGCCAGATGAGCATTAGAGTAAGGTAAATGAACAAAAACTTAGTTAAAGAGGTCGTAAACAGTGAGTCAAAGGAAGTAGCGAGACTGAGAGGTTAAGCCCACAGAATTCATGGTTGTCAATGTTGCAGCAATTAGATTCAAGGTGCTTAACATGGGCCAGAGCTGGAGGAGCAAACATACTTTGGGGACTTGTGGCAATTCCAGGTTTTGGGTAGGTGGGGGTTGGGTTTTGGCGCAACTTTCAGCATCATTCATTCCAAATGCAGAATGACCAACTAAAATGAATCCAAGTGAAGCTGGAGAATGTGTAGTCTTCTGCCCAAACCTTGTGCTACTACCGATAGTGGGAAATGAGAGGAACAGCCGTATTTAATTAGGTGAGAGGTGAAATATTAGCTTCCCAAAAGTGGGATGAATGTAAGGAATGAAAGCTGTAATCTTTGTAGAAAGTTGTAGAAGTGGATCAAACCTGAGGGTAAGCGGGGCACCTTTTCTAAAGTATTAACATGTCATTGCAAACTCATTAGAACACCATTTGTCAAATGAGATGGTGTCTTCAAATTCACAACTGGTTAAGTGAGACTTACAGCAGGTGAGGTTGTCTCCCTTATGGATTTGGATTCTATATGAGCTACTTTTCCTACAGGGGGATTCTTTATTTGACCCATACAAGAGAAGACATTGATGCACTGAGATTGGCTGCTGGCTTTGCAAGGGGCATGGCTAACTGATGGACAGGGTGGGTGCTGGGGGGCACACACTGGCTCATTAAGGACAGAAGAAGGAAGATGGACTACACAAGGTAGATCAATATATACATAGACAGGAGGTCAGTCATGTTTGCGAGGAGATTCCATTACAAAGGGAAGGTCGAAGCTAACAGACAACAGGTCAAAGATGATGGAGTGAGGGTTGAGGTTGATAGAGGGAAGGTCCGAAGTGGCTGAGAGATAGGTGCTAGGCTTATGGTTACAAGCTCCAGAGTTTATGAGGAAGTGTCCATGCTCACAATGTGACAACACAAGTGGTCTCCAGAGCATAGCTGAGGATCGAGAATTCCAAGGTCAGGTTTCTGGATGCCTGGCTGACTCTGTTGTAAAATACAGAGCGCCCTGCTAGGTGAACTTGCATGGCACAGGAGATCATTCAGCATCTTCTTGCACTGGATCCAGGTCCTTTTATAAAGGCCATTGGCCTGTGCTGAAAAGCAAAAGCAGTCGATTACACAAGAAAACTCATCCTGGGCCCTGGCAGAAGTCGTGCTTAAACTCCAAAATAGAAAATCTAAGCCTAGGACTGGACACTGCGTGCACTCCCAATCCCTCTTTGGGGGCGCTCAACACTCCAGGATTCTGGCCTGTATAATCACACCACGAAGGCTTTTCAAGCTGAAACTGATCAAACTGCAGGTACTGTAATTCAGAAACAAAACCAGAAACTGCTGGAAAGGCTCAGCAGGTCTGGCAGCATCTGAGGAGAGAAATCAGAATTAGCGTTTGGGGTTGAGTGACCCTTCCTCAGAACTCTTTTCAAGCTGCTTTTCTATGCCTGGAATTATGCAAAGTATATAATAATATAAAATACACAAATGAAGAGCAAGAAAACAACACAGCACCGTGGGCGGCACAGTGGCACAGTGGTTAGCACTGCTTCCTCACAGTGCCAGAGACCCGGGTTCAATTCCTGCCTCAGGTGACTCTGTGTGGAGTTTGCACATTCTCCCCGTGTCTGCGTGGGTTTCCTCCGGGTGCTCTGGTTTCCTCCCACAGTCCAAAAATGTGCAGGTTAGGTGAATTGGCTATGCTAAATTGCTCGTAGTGTTAGGTGAAAGGGTAAATGTAGGGGAATGGGTCTGGGTGATTTGCGCTTCAGCGGGTCGGTGTGGACTTGTTGGGCTGAAGAGCCTGTTTCCACACTGTAAGTAATCTAATCTAAACACTCCCAAATCAGCTTTCCTTAGAATTTGACAATGTTAATTCCTCTCCTGCAAATGAAGCTCTATTTTACATTAAGTTAAAAAAACAAGTTTTGCTTCCAAAGCATGGTGGTTTATGTCCAGACTTGTGGATAGCGTGTTCCATAACAGGATTACAGTTAATAAAGAAGAAAAAAACTAAATGTAGAACAAGGTTTAGAGCAAAAAAGTGATTAAAAAAGTATTAAGCAGAGAAAGGACTTAAAGGAAACATACATAGTAAATGGATTTCTTTATTTTTCTGCCTTTATATTCTATGTTGAGGTTCTTTTTCTGTGTTTAAAGATGGTGCCAGAGCGGCAACACCATACAACACTTTTCACTGTATTTTGTCACAACATTTATGTGACAATAAATAAATCAAATGAATCAATATTTAAAGCTAAAACTGGGTTACAACCAAAAACAAACTCAGTCTGGGTTCATGGGTTACAGTATGTTATTCTGTCAGTAATATGGAACTGTAATGGCCCAGTTTGTAGAGTGAAGCTGTAACAGTCTGGAGTGTAATACTGAGCTGTAAAGGCCTGGACTGTAATATGGGTTTCTAATGGCTTAGGCTGTAAATTCAGGCTCTAATGGCATAGGTTGTACTGTAGGGTTCAAATGGCCTGGCTCCTAGTGTGAAGCTATGTCAGCCCAGGCTATAGCTTGGGGCTGTAATGGTTGAGGCAGAATTATCCCAGGCTACCGTGTGGAACTATAATGGCCTGAGCTGTACTATGGTGCTGTATTATACTAGGCTGAGATACAGAGTTGTCATTGCCTAGGCTGTAATATCCAGAACTAACATGTAGAGCTGAAATGGCTGAGGCTGAAGGAGCTGAGATGGGTCAGGCTGTAATATTCTGCGCTACAGTGTGGTGCTGAAATGTGCCAAGCTAAAATTCTACATTGTCGGGGGGGGAGCTGTAACATATCAGGCTGTAATGTTTGGGGCTGTGCTGTAGAGCTGTAACAGGTCAGGCTACAATATTTGGCATGATTCGGAGATGCCGGTGTTGGACTGGGATGTACAAAGTTAAAAATCACACAACACCAGGTTATAGTCCAACAGGTTTAATTGGAAGCACACTAGCTTTCGGAGCGATGCTCCTTCATCACCTGATGAAGGAGCGTCGCTCTGAAAGCTAGTGTGCTTCCAATTAAACCTGTTGGACTATAACCTGGTGTGTGCTTTTTAACTTTGTACAATATTTGGGGCTGTAATGTGGAACTACAATGGACCAAGCTGTAATATTTGGGGCTATAGCGTGGAGCTGTAATGGACCAGGCTGTAATATTCAGGACTGTAGTGTGTATCTGTAATGGACCGGGCTGTAATACTCAGGACTGTAGTGTGAAGCTGTAACAGGCCAGGCTATGATATTCAGGGCTACAGTGTGGAGCTGTAACGGACCAGTCTGTAATATTCAGGACTGTAGTGTGTATCTGTAATGGACCGGGCTGTAATACTCAGGACTGTAGTGTGAAGCTGTAACAGGCCAGGCTATGATATTCAGGGCTACAGTGTGGAGCTGTAACGGACCAGTCTGTAATATTCAGGGCTATAGTTTGGATCTGTAATTCACCCAACTGTAATATTTGGGGCTATAGTGTGGAGCTGTAATGGACCAGGCTGTAATATTCAGTACTGTAGCGTGGAGCTGTAATGGACCAGGCTGTAAAATCAAGGCTACAGTGTACATCTATAATGGACCCGGCTGTAATATTCAGGGATACAGTGTTGATCTGTAATGGATCAGGTTGTAAAATTCAGGGATATAGTACGGACCTGTAATGAACCAGGCTGTAATGTTCCGGAGCCGGAAGCGGGAAATGTAGCGAGGTGACGGAAGGAGCCAATCAGAGTCCTAGGGGGCGGGGTCAGGATTGGCGGCAAAACCTGAAGTTACATTTTCGCGGGAGTTTCAGTCAGAGCCAGATAGAGACACAGAAACAGACAGACACGGGGTAAAATACACACAGGGACTGGGATCAGTCTCACCCAAACTGCCCGTTTCGAGTAGAGCGAGTGCCGGATACTGAGCTCGGTCTGTGCCGCTGAACCCAGCGAGAAGGAGGATCCAAGCTGCTATCAGGTTAGTCTGGAGAGAATCTTGCTTCATGTTTTGGCTGCACTAATTTCTCTTAACTTGAAAGAAAATTTAAAATAGTACTCCTTCATTTAATCCTTTCTCCCTAATCTTGTAACGGGTTTAATCCCTCTCAGTAATGGTTTCTCCTTCCTGTAATTGTGTTCTGGGTTTGATCCTCCCTTTCTCTTTTTTCAAAAACTATTTTGCTCTAATCTGGTTCACATTTAAATTTTCTGCTTCTGTAATCATTTTGTGTTTTAATCATTTCCTCTGTGCTTTAACTCAGCATTGGGTGCAATAATATTTTTCTCTGTTTTACTTTAACCCAAGTATTAAATTTAACGCAATTTAAACTAGTTTATTTTCCCCCTCTGCATGTGTCACTGCTTCCTGTAATTCCTTCCCTTTCTCCTCGCTCTTGGTTTCTCTAACCCTCTTCTGGGTGTTTTTAATCTCAGTAGATATCACACCCAGTTTTGCCAACATGCCTTCTTCATGGAAGACCAGGACACAAACCACCATCGACTTCCCCAAGAAGAAATTAGCCCAGTGCCGCGCAGTGAATAAAGCAAGTCAAGGATCGCCGCCCACAAACCAGAAACAGCCACTCAGTCCCCGGAAGCGTCTCGGTAATGCTGCCCTTTAAAGGGTTGAAACCTATTGGTTTATTTGTTGGTCTGCTTCGTCTTAAAACCCTTGCGGTGACTGTTTCCTTTTCCAGCTGACAAGCTCTTCTCTGATCTGCAGGCACTTCACATTTTGGAAAAAAAATTGTACCTTTTAACTTGATGTAGGGCTCCTGAATTTTACCCCTGAACGCCTTGTTTCTAAATGCCAGTCAGTGCTGTTCGCTTTAAGCACAACATAAAGAGATCTTTGACTCACCCAGCCTGCTCCATGCACCGCTGAGATGGGCGCAGCCGTCTTCTTGATGGCTGTAAATCCACTTTCACAGATGACACGAGGTACCATGTCTCCTGTTCTTTTTAAAAAGAACGATTTGTTAACGTCAACATTGCTAAATGCTGACCGCAGCACCATCTGTTCAGAACCAGATGAGATGGAAGATTTTTTTTTATGAGCATTACTGGCAAGACCTGCATTTATTGCCCATGTGAAGGTGATGTTGGCTACTTTACTGAACCTTTGCAGTCCTTGTGCCAGTCAGTTTGAGACGCTTCTCGTCGTTTTCCCCCCCCCCCCCCCCCCCCAACCAATAAAGCTTTGTCACAGCAAACCAGCTGGCTAGGCCATTTCAGAAGTCAGTTGGGAGGTAATCAACCTTCATTTTGAAGGGAATGGGTGACAATATTAGGGAGGCCTTGCTAAAAATGATCAAGGCCCCAGTTGGGCCATACCCAGAGTACTGTGGATACAGGCAATTGAGGTCATCTGGAGAAGGTTCACTAGACTGATGTAGGGTATGGAGAGATCCCCTTATGATGGGGAGGTTGAGTAGATTGGGTTTGTACTCATTAAAATTTAGAAGGATGAGTGGCAACCTTATTGAAATGTATAAGATTCTTGGGGGACTTGAGAGGGTAGATTTGGAGCTGTTACTGTAACCTTTTATGTAAGGCACGTGCCACTTTTTTGTTTTGATTCACCAAGGGTCACTGATAATTAATTAGGCTACCAACTCAATATGAGAAAGGAGGGAAATGAGAACACTGCCACTGGGACAGGAGGCATGGCTGTTTGATAGTTTTCAAAATCAAGAGGGATCTGTACATAATAATTAGGGAGAAACTGTTCCCACTCACAAAAGGGCAAAGATCGAGAGGGCACAGATTTAAAGTGACTTGCAAAAGAAGCAATCTGATGCAAGGAAAGAAACTTTCTCACAACCAGTGGTTTGGGTCTGGGAAGCACAGCCTGGAAATAGGGCAAAGGCAGATTCAACTGAGGTATTCAAGATGGTATTATATGCTTATTTAAGTAGAAACAATGCAGGAGAATATGGGGCAAATACACAAGAATTGTACTGAAGTCATGAAGCTCATTTGGAGAGCAGGTGCAGACCTGATGGGCTGAATGGTCTCATTCTGCCTGAACACTTCTGTGATTCATCTAAATATTTGCAATCACTCTTTTTCAATTCTTCCACCCTGAGCCATGTCTCCTTTATGCAAAGTGACAGTGTCATGGTAGCAACATAAATTGAGCCAGAGGTCTGTGCTGTATTCTGATTTGGATAGGTTGCAGCCATCAATCCTTCTTTCTTTCAGTACTGTATTTTCAATCGACCTGTTCAGAGAAGGTGGGAATCAAATAGCATCAGGAATGAAGGACTCTGACCCAAAACGTCAATTTTCCTGCTCCTTGGATGCTGCCTGACCTGCTGTGCTGTTCCAGCAACACACTCTCTCAATTATGAATATTGAAGTCAGGCATGGGTTGTGCAGCTTGGATTGGTAAAGGGAAATTGGTGATTTGACCTTGAATGGGTCTAGAGATTTTCTTTAAGAAAATAATTTTAAATATTTGGTGCTCAGACATGGGGAGAGAGTCACAGGGCGTCAGCAACTGGAATTTGCTGAAATGTCGTGGTCTGTATACTTGGAATCACAGAACTGTTACAGCTGTAAGGCGGCTATTTGGGCCATCAATCCTATATACTAGTTTTACTACCCTGTGCCACCCTACTGCATTTTACCCCATATCCCTACGCACTATTCTATCCAAATAATTGTTCAATGCCCTAAATGTCTCAAGTGAACCTACCTCCTCCATGTTTCCAGGAATACCCTAACTACTCGCTGTGTGCAAATGTTATTTCTCATATCACCCTTATTTCATTTGCACATCTCTTTAAATTGATGTCCTCTCATTTGTTCTATTGTCTTTTACGAGGGGAACAGCTTCTCCCTATCTACTCTGTCCACTCATTCGGGATTTGGAAAACCGCTATCAGGTCTCTCAGCTGCATTCTGTCCAAGGTCCAGTGAACAGTTCCAATTTCTTTAATCTAGCCTTGTAACTCTCTGAGGTATCACAGACCTGGAGCCATTTTAGTAAATTGTTTCTGCACTGCCTGTGGCGCCCATGATTATATACAACAGAAAGAGAAGCTTCCATGAAGGGGAAGGACTTAATTATAGTTGCTCAGGATTTCTGCCAGGATAGGATGTTCATATGTCCATCCAAGTAGGGATCATGAAGGGATGGCTTTGTCTACGGTAAAATACTGTTCTGAAACAATCTGTCTTTAAACTTTGTAGGTGTTGAGAACCTATGCAATGTACCACAGCCCCTGGAGTGCTCACCAACCAAACGGAAGAAGGAAAATCAGCCTGTGGCTCTGTCAACCCCTAGAGGTCGAAAGTTGGAATTTGGTGAGAGCCCATTAAAACCGGCAGCAAGGCACAGATCACTCTCCACCCATAAATCACCGGAGCGGACAGGATGTCCTCTCAAGAAGGGGGATGAGACTCCTTGTTCCAAAAACCAGCTCCCTGCACCCTTGTCTCCCATTGCAAGGCATTTAAAACAGCAAGGTGCGTTCATTTAAAATTGATCTTGATTCCTTGACTAGAATGTAATGTAAGATTTTCATGTTTTGTTTGAAGTATTGCAGTTGTTCCTCCAACAATGCAGTACTCCATCAGGACTGTACTGGAGCGTCAGCCTGGCTTGGTGTGGAAGTCTTGGGTCAGGTCTCCATTTGCAACCTTTGTACTCTGCTGGAAGTGTGTGACCCACTAAACCAAAGATGTCCTATGCTGGTATTCTTGGGCAGTCTGTCTTCAAATAAAAACCGGTTTGACCCTGCTTGATGCCAAGAGTGGACATTTTCCGAGTGCAGAGTCAGTCTTGAATTACTGCATGCTTCCCTTTCTCAGTTGTAGCTGCTGTGCAAACTGACAGAAGCAGCTTGTTATTATTTTTCTCCGATTGCTTTCCTTTCCCCTCCCCAGCCTCCTACATGCTTATTCCGATTGTAGAACGTGTAGCCCATTAAATTCAACAAAGTATTAATGTCATGTGATTCTCATTTACACTGATTTGGTGAAATTTGCAAACTTCAGTAAACTTTCAAATGGACAAGTCATTCAGCAGGCCACAACAACTCTTACTGCCAAATGTTATTGAAATAAATTGCATTTGTGAGCTGCTTCCAGCACTGCAGAGCGCAGAACATCTTGAGGTGTTTTAGCTATCTTTCTGTTGCACAGTATCCCTGTGGTTCAGTGCAGAGCTTTGGGCTTCCTTGGATTAATCGCCCATTTCCACTGTTTCAGGTGCATGTTATCTACAAACCAAGCAGGTGTTGAACACAGCCATTCCAGAGCGCCTTCTTGCACGTGAGCATGAGACTGAAGTTATCTCTCAGTTTATAACAAATCACGTCAGTGAGGAGAAGCCGGGGAGTCTTTATGTTTCAGGAGCACCTGGCACAGGGAAAACTGTGTGTGTGGAACAAATTATCGAGGACCTAAAGGTACTAGAGTTTGAAATAAAACAAAGAACTGAAGATGCTGGAAGTGTGAAATATAAATATTAACTGCTGGAAATACTCTATAGACCTGGCAGGATCATTGCAGAGAGAAAACAATATATACTGAGTCTGATATGACTCTTCTTTACAACTGATGTATTTCATATAACTCCTGTAGTGAAGAAAGAGGCCATTCAGCCCATCCTCCACAGATCCCCCCCCACCTCCAATCTCCATAACTCCCCATTTCCCATGGCTAATCTAACTTACCCACACATCTTTTGGACTGTAGGAGGTAACTGGAGCACCCAGTAGAAACCCACATAGAAACTGAGAGAATGTACAAACTCCATATGCAGTCACCCAAGGCTGAAATCGACCCTGGGTCCCTGGTGCTGAGATGCAGCAGTGCTAACTGTACTGTCCCTTGACTTGAGTTAACCTGTTTCACTCTCTCCTGGATCTGCTGAGTAATTCCAGCATTTGCCTGTTTTTATTACAGTCTGAAACCTGACCATTGCTTTTTCTTGAAAGAAAGTGTGTTGGAAATATTTCATCAGATCAGACAGCGTAGCAAAGAGAGAATATAGTTAAGTGAGTTGAATAAATTTCTTAGAACTCCACATTGCTTGTTTTATTTTTCTTGATTTCTCCATTGTACGTTGTGAAATCTGTTTGAACTGAACAGTCAAGAAAGATCCAGGTCCACCACTTAAGAACTTGGAGTCTCGTGTGTTTGAATTGGAAATTGATCCAAAATGCCATGATGCCTCTATAACACTATCTGGAGGAACATTCTGGAAAACGTTCAAAGTTCAACACGACTTCAATTCCTGTCACCAGTACCTTGTCCTCGTTACCCACATGGGAGAATGCATCTTCCCTACAGTCGAAGAAATATCCTGTCAAGGGTTGTCTTTTTGATGTTGCTTACCTGCATTCCTTGGAGCCTCGTGGCCATGTGCTTGACAAACCTATTAGAATTATTTTGACGAGGTAACAAGCAAGTGAGATAAGGGTGAGCTGGTGGATGTGATCTATTTAGATTTCTAGAAGACCTTTGACAAGGTGCTGCTCAGGAGGCTGTGAAATAAGATGAGGCCATGGTATGAGGGGCAAGTTCTGGCATGGATAGAGGATCGGCTGAATGGCAGAAGGCAGAGAGTGGAGATAAAGGATGGCACCTGTTGATTAGTGGAGTTCCATAAGGGGTCTGTGTTGGGACCACGGCTATTCATGTTAGACATGAATAATCTGGGCAAGGACACTGAGGGCATTGTTGCTAGGTTTGCAGATGAGTCAAAGATTGGTGGAGGGACAGGTAGTGATGATGAGGTGGTAGGCTGCAGAAGGACTTGGACTGGCTGAGAGAGAGGGCAAAGAAGTAGTGGCTGGAATACAGTGTGGGAAAGTGTTAGGTTATGCAATTTGATAGGAGGAATACTGGCATAGACTATTTTTCCAAATGGGCGAATGCTTCAGAAATCTGAAGCATAAAGGGAGGCCTCATTCATGATTCTCTTAAGGTTACCATACGTGTTCAGTTTTCAGTTCGGAAGGTAAATACAACGTTAGTATTCATTTCAAGAGGGCTTGGATACAAGAAGCAGGCTTATACTGCTGAGGCGGTGTAAGCTTATGGTCAGATACCATTTGGAACATGGTGAGCAGTTTCGAGCCCCAAGTCTAAGGAAGGATATACTGACATTTGAAGGGGGTCCAGAGGAGGTTTACAAGAATGATCCTGGGGATGAAGGCCTTGTCGTATGAGGAGTGGTTGAGGACACTTGGTCTATACTTGATGGAGTTTAGAAAGATGAGGGAGATCTGATTAAAACCTAAAGAATACTAGGAAGCCTATAAAATGAATGTAAGGGTGATGTTTCCGTTAGTAGGAGAGACTAGGACCCAAGGGCATAGCCTTAGTGAAGCAATAACCCTTAGAACTAAGATCAGAAAGAAGTCCCTCAGCCAGGAGATGGTGAATCTATGGAACTCATTGCTGCAGAGAGCTCTGGAGACCAAGACATTGAGTGTATTAAAACAGAAAGGCCCTTGATTAGTAAGGGGATCAAGATTACTGGGAGAACGGAGGTGAATGGGGTTGTAAAATGTATCAGCCACGACACAGATTGCTTCGTATTCAATGAACTGGCCAAATTCTGCTCCTATATCTCTCCGTCTTACCTGTAAATAGAGGCATACCATCAATCTGAGGCAGATCTTGAAGTGGTTCATGGTTAATGAGACACTTTTACCAAGGATTGACCTTTTCAAACCTCTCGAGCCACAAAATTGAAAAAGCTGGACGCTGATGATGACAGGTTTAACACTCCAGGTTGTGAAGAATGTGTGACACTGGAGAACACCTGACACTTGTGGTGCTACCCTGAAAGAAGGCAGTTCCCTCTGAGCAGGAAGCGATGGAGTAGAAAAATAGTTGTGTTTGAGCGTGGAAATCAGTATAGTTTTGTTGAGTATAGATGAACAGTTGACTAATTTCACATTAATTATTTCTGTTTAATTTAGTACTGTTAAACACGAGTTTAAAATGCTGCTTTGTCAGAGTCCAGTCAGCTACTTTTGACTCAATTTTATTTCCTGTTCACGGATCACAAATCTAACAACACTGATTAACTTGTTCCATATATATATACAGTCATGTGTTACCCAGTTATCCCTTATTTTACATAATCGTCTGTTCTCTCACTCCAGTGGATTGTCAGTCTGCCAGCCCTATTCAAAGATAATATGCACAACAGTGTCTCTCCATGTCTGTGTGAGTGTTGGTGAACTGTGATGTCTTTCCTGTAAACTGTACGTTATTTACAGAACAGCAGCAGGCCATTCACCCAAACAGGTCCATGCTCCATTGGCCTCCTATCACCCTTCACCTAAATCAATTTACATATCTTTTCTATTTCTTTTCCCTCGTGTTTGTATAGCTTCCCTTTAAATCCATCTTTAGTGTTGTCTTAGCTGCTCCCTTTGGTCATGCATTCTTTTATTTTGTGGGAGCTATAGAAATTTCTCTGAAATTTCCCACTGAATTCGTTACTGAAGCCCTTGACCCAAGGTTCTAGTTAACCCCATGACCCATCCCTTGATAAAATAATTTGTTTGACCTTCATCTCAAAAGCAGAGGAAATGAAGAGGTACTTGTCAGTAATCTTGTTTTGAACTTGCATTGCAGGAGAAACTTGGGGACACAGTCGTCATCTCCATTAACTGCATGTCACTGAGGAGTTCGCAGGCCATTTTTTGCTCTATTGCAGACAAACTCATTGGCAAAGGAAAACTCAAATGTGCAAGAAAAGACTTTCCAAAAAAACTGCAAATGAAGCTTACCAGCAAGGGCCCAGTGGTGTAAGTGTCTTCTGAAATTGTCTACTTTGTGGGAGAACTGCAACTTGTATTTCCATATTAAGAAGATTAAGCAGGAAGTTTTATTTAAGGTTTTTGAAGAGACAGGGAGGGAGAAACTGTCCCCACCAGCTGTAGAGTTGGTAATCACTGAACCCTGCTTTAATATTAGCCTGAGGGGGAATTTTTTTAATGCGTTGGGTTATAATCTGGAATGCACTATTAGGAAGGAAACAGGTTCAATGTTAACTTTCAAAAGGCAATTGGGCCTGCAAAAAGTATTGGGTTGATTGCTCTTCAGAGCCAACTTAGACAAAATGGGCCAAATGGCCACCTATACAGTGTTATTCATTAATGTTTTATCAAGGTGTAGTGCTGAGAAGTACTATACCTATGGGTTTAATATTAAGGAGAAGACAGCGTCAAGGTAATACAAAGTTTCAGGCTAATACTCTAGTGACAATCCTGCCCGGTATCGGAGATTTAAATTCAATTTTGAAAGCCAGCCTTGGCATTGACTAACTTCTCTTTGCGCAAGAAAATGGAGATATAAAAAGGAGCAGAAATGAGGCCATTCAGCCAACTGAGTGAGGCCATTCAGCCCACTGAGTGCTCCACCACTCAGTCTTGGCTGATAAGGTTCTCATCCTCATTCTCTCGCCTTCTCCCTGTAATTTTTGATTCCCTTGATAATCAAGAACTCGGCTATCTCGGTCTTTAAGTATACTGAATGACCTAGCCTCCACAGCTTTCTGTGGCCGACCCTCCATTTGTTATGATCATGCTAATCATCCAGCCCAATAGCCTGTTCCTGCTTTTCCCCAATACCCTTAGATCCCTTTAGCCCCAAGTGCTATACCCAACTCCTTGAAATCATACAATGTTTTGGCCTTAACCTCTTTCTGTGGTAGCGAATTCCACAGACATACCTCTGGGTGAAGAAATTTCTCAGTCCTAAATAGTTTACCCCACATCCTTAGACTGTGACCCTCTGGTCTGGATGTCCCCAATATCAGGCACATCGTTCCTGAATCTGTCTTGCCTGCTGATCTCAAGTGGTCTGGCCTATGTATGACTCCACACCTACAGCAATGAGTGACCTCTAACTGCTCTCTGGACAATTGGGGATTGGTAACAAATGCTGGCCTTATAAAATACTCTCATCGTATGAAAGAATGAAGAAAGCTCAATGAGGACAAATTGATTTACTTGTGGTTTGCTTGGGGTGGCACGGTGGCTCAGTGGTTAGCACTGTTGCCTCACAGCACTAGGGACTTGGGTTTGATTCCTGCCTTGGGTGACTGTCTGTATGGGGTTTGCATGTTCTCCCTGTGTCTGTGTGGGTTTCCTCCAGAGGCTCCGATTTCCTCCCACAGTCCAAATTTGTGCAGGTCAGGTGAATTGGCCATTCTAAATTGCCCATAGTGTTAGGTGCATTAGTCAGAGGTAAATATAAGGTAGGGGAATGGGTCTGGGTGGGTTACTCGTTGGAGGTTCAGCATGGACCTCTTGGGCCAAAGGGCCTATTTCCATACTGTAGTTAATCTAATCTAAACTCTTGTGGTGATAAGGAGCAAATAATCGATGATGTGCCCTATCAAAGGCTTGTAGTATTTGGACGGTCATTAATATTCAATAGTGATTAAAATAATTTCAAAAAGGAATTCAGGAACAACTTTTAGATTAAGAAGCTTGCAATAGCAGGGCACAGGTGAAGCAAAGAAGATAGTTATGAATGTTGACGTAGACTGAGGGTGAGTGACCTGATTTCTTCTCTTTAAGTAGTAAGTGAATTTTTGAGAACAGAGATCATTTTAAACCTTAATTCATTTGCATGTTTACTGTCTACCTTTTTGGTTTTGGAGTGGCAATAGAAAATTTTTGAACAAGTGTTGAGGGAAAAACATGAGTGCCCTTTAGTGTGTGCCACCTTGTGGAACTAATGAAACTACTGATCCTGAGGAAGCTGTAATTTTATTCACAGCCTTTTGGTGCTGGATGAGATGGATCAGCTGGACAGCAAGGCTCAGGATGTCCTCTATACGCTGTTTGAGTGGCCTTGTCTCAGCAACTCTCGGCTCGTGCTCATCGGTAAGATTTGTCAAAAATATCTCTGGTTTCTGGTTCAAACAATAGGACTTGCTCTGCCTGTAATCGGCAACGTTCCCATTTAAAGGTTGACTTAGTCCAGTTTAAACAAAACTAGGAAAATGAAGATATGTTGCAAGCAAATAAATGTTCATCTCTCTTCATAAATTGTAATGTATTGCTCTAAAGTTAGTGAGTTTTGAGAAGATTTGTAGTTCAGGTTGAGGTTCTGGATGTAGGTTTGCTCGCTGAGCTGGAAGGTTCGTTTTCAGACGTTTCGTCAGCATGCTATGTGACATCATCAGTGAGCCTCCAGCTGAAGCACTGGTGGTTTGGCCCGCTTTCTCTGTTAAACTTTCCTTGGGTTGGTGATGTCATTTCCTGTTTCTTTTCTCAGGGTGTGGTAAATGAGATCCAAGTTGATGTGTTTGTTGATAGAGTACCTAGAAGCATGGCATTCCAACCTGAACTCTATCAACAAACACATCAACTTAGATCCCATTTACCACTCCTGAGAAAAGAAACAGGAAATGATGTCACCAACCCAAGGAAACCTAAATATGTAAATAGAAAGCAAGTCATACCACTAGTGCTTCATCCAGGGGGCTCACTGGTGATGTTACCTAGTATGGTCACGAAACGTCTGAATATGAACCTTCCAGCTCAGCGAGCAAACCTACATCCAGTGCTCTAAAGTGATTGCCCCCCCCCGCCAAATGTTTGAGTGTTTTCTGCATAATCTATCCAAACTTCTGAAAAGTGCCTTTCTTGGCTGGCAGTCTACAGGGAGCTGTGCCATGATACGGCACCAATGTAGCTCAAAGTCTCAGAGCACTTCATAAAAGCATTTGTCAAATGTGATGCTGAACTGCATGAGGTGATATTAGGGTGGATGGTAACATTTATTTGAGTTGGGTTCTTCGCAGTATCTTCCAGGTACTGGAATGGGCAAGTTGTCTTATGAGGAGATGTTGGACAGACCATGTTTACAAGAGTAAGAGGCGATTTGATTATAACCTAAAGATCCTAGGGGATCTTGACAGGGTAGATGTGGAAAGCACATTCCCTGTAATGTGAGAGTCTAAGACAAGGGGGTCACCATTTTCAAGAAAAAGTAAGAGGACCTGTCCATTATAGACAGATGAGAATTTTTGGTTTCTCACAAAGGGGTTGTTCATCTTTGGAACTCTGCCTCCTGAAAAGGTGGTGGAAGCAAAGTCCTTTTTAAGGCAGCGGTAGAAATATTCCTGTTAAGCAGTGGGGTGAAAAGTTATTGGGGTGAGATTGATTTATGGAAAGATGCGATCAGCCTTCATGTGACTGAATGGTAGAGCCAACCTGAAGCGTACACCTTCTACTTTGAATGTTTTATTTAAGAGCATTAGTTAGGATGCACGTTTAGTTTTCTGTTCCACCACCTGCTGCAAATACTTTAAATATTAGAATGAGAGACGTGTTCCTTGTGATTAGTCTTGACCAAGTAGCTAAAGGTAATAAAAGTTATTGTGTGGTAAACTCCGTTTTCTGCCAGTGCATGATGCCTGGACTGAATCCGGAATGTTCACTGCAAAAATCAAACACTTTGCTGGAATTATGAAATCAAAACACATCTTGTAAATACTCAGATGGTCTGGCTATACATGGAGAAGATCAGAGTTCATTTTTCAGCTTGATGGTCCTTTTATCATAAGCTGCTACAGGTCCAATTGGGAAAGATCAATATGAAACCAAATGATTCTGATGTGTAAATGAAGTTGCCACATTTCGAATTGATTCTAACTTGGACGTGCAGCTGTATTGAATGGACTCCTGTGGAATTAAACAGAACAGGCAAATGAGCAAAGTCCATTTGAGCTGAATTGATCGATGTTGTGAATTCTACCCCCAGGAATTGCAAACGCACTGGATCTGACCGATCGGATTCTGCCCCGACTTCAAGCCCGGCCCAAATGTAAACCTCAGCTCCTAAACTTCCCGCCTTACACTAGGGAGCAGATTGTCGCTATTGTGCAGGACCGGCTGAGTCAGGTACAACACTGTCTGTCTGGGGTGGACTGCTTTTTTTTTCCAAATTTCCCCAATTCCTTTAGCGAAGCGCGCACATGTGCAGTTTGTAACTGCAGTTTGTCTCTTGCTGAGACACCACTTGGTGCAATGCAGTGTAAGCACCGAGATCCATCTCAATTGCCGCCCTACAGCAATCAGAACTTTCACTCTCAACTCTTTTTTTTATTAAAAATATAGGTTTCTGGGGAAAATGTTTTGGATCCTGCTGCCATTCAGTTCTGTGCTCGTAAAGTTTCATCTGTGTCTGGTGATGCTCGCAAAGCTTTGGATGTGTGCAGGTAGGAAATGGAGATCAGCTTATCTACCTGTTAAAGTTGGACTTGGTTTATCTGAACCCCAGCTGAGTGGGGAAAGCTGAATAGTTCTTGAATCAATGTAAAAAGTTAGCATCAAAAATAATCAGGAATCTTACACGGGACTTGTGCAGACTTTGTTTCTGGTAATCTTTGATTTTGTGTACACAAGAAATAGTCCCCTGAGCCTGCTCTGCCATTTACTGTGATTGTCGCCCATCGTAGACGTTCACTCCACCTTCCTACCTGCCCCACCCATCCCTGACTTCCAGTGAGACCAAACATTGCTCCGCCTTGGCCTCAAATGTACTTGATGTTGAAGCATCTGCAAACTTCTTGAAGCAGAGAATTCTGAAACATCTCTGGCCTTATCCTGGAGACAGTGAATTTCCCAGATTCCCCAGCTGCTGAGTCTGCTCTGAGATGGTCATGGAGTAGGCCTTTGTAATCAGAACCTTTGTGTACTGTTCCATAAATGTTTCTGTAGTGGAGAGGGATCCCTGGGCAGACCTTTTTTATACACTGCCCATCATATGACCAGATGTCATTGCTAGTGATGGCATCATTTGTCCTATTGCTAGCAGCTTCGCTTGTGCAACATCAGCCAGGAGGGGCTGACTGGCCTCTCTGTCTACCTTATGGAGCCCCCTTCAGAATCTACACCCATGTGGAATCAAAGATACAGGATGCTTCTTCAAAACATACTCTGATGCCCAGAGTAGCCTTTGGATAATCATAGAATCAATCAGTGTAGAAGAGTCCTTCAGTGACTTCAGCACCAGCAAGAAAGCTTCTTTAAATCTATACTCGTCCCACTTCCCAGCACTTTGTCCATAGCTTGAATGTTATGAAATTTCAAGTGCTCATCCAAGTGCTTTTTTTTTAAAAGGCTATTATGAGATGTTACCTGCCTCAACTACCCTCCTAGGCATTCCGGACTTGGTCAGGTATACTAAGGTTAAAAGGAAGTTGGACGTCAGAAGTTTTTTTTCTTGAGTATCTGTTCCCAATGCATTTAAAAAAAAAAGTGATCACTGAGGCCCACAAAAGAGCAGGTGACTCTCCCACCCCCACCGGCCTCCCCCATAAAACAGCAACCTGAGGTTGAGTCACCCCCGTGAGATCAGTCGCTGGGCTGTCTGTATTGTTAGTATGCTCGGATAACATCACCACGCTGATTAAGGTCCACACAGTGCACATGATAGAAAGCATGTGCCCCGTCTCTCTGCTCGTGCATGTATACAGGGGCCACTTGCAAAGAACTATGCAGTGAAAGGTACTTGAGGCTGGGAGTTGTGGTCAGGGTTTGCAGACAGCTGATTGTACAGTATGATCCTTCACCTGTAGCTCATACGCAGCAGGTGGGAAGTCTGACTTTCAGAGTCCAGCTGCATTTCACTGACACCCAGGAGCAGGCAAAGTAGCAATGCAATCTCTGAAACACTGCATGATAGGAACCTATTAGACCCCGAGTTGAAAAAAACAAAATAATGAAGCGCATATTGGTCGCGAGGGGCAATATAAGTTAACGTAGAATTCTTCATGTTTTTAAAAAGTCAGCTTTTTGTGGCACATGCAACAGTTTGGAGGTGAGCACACACAGTTGGAATTGTCATCAGGTGGTTGGTTTCAGCAGAGATTCCCTTAAACTAGACCATAGTCATCCCCGTGGCAATTCAGTGCTTTGTAATATCTCTCTCCCTCCCTGCCCCACCCCTCTCCTGCCTGATACATCTGGTATCTGCTCAAAGCTGCAAAGCAAAGGGTGGTGCATTCATTCAGAGATGAAAGGCTTTGTCTTACGAGGAGAAATTGAGCAGTTTAGGCCTATACCCAATAGAAGAATGAAGGAAGCTATACTTGACCTATATAAGATGTTTAAAGGGCATTGATATAGGGTAAGTGCTTCCTCTTGTGGAACAATCTAGAATGAGTAATCATAGGTTTAGGCTAAGGGGTGGCAAATTTAAAACCGAGATAGAAGTAATTACTATTCAGTGTTGTGAATCTGTACAATTCACTTTCCCAAAGTGCCTTGGACACTGAATGCATTTAAGCAGCTAGACTGTTTGTTTTTTTTTTCTGTAAATTATTAATGAGTTAAAAGGTTATGGGAACCAGGCACAACTGTGGAGTTGGAGCTGGAATGAGATCGGCCATGATCGTATTAAATGGTGGAGCAAGATAGAGAGGCTGAATTGCCTACTCCTGCTCTGAGTTCTTATGTTGTTCCAATGATGTTACCACAATAGATGAAAGCGGCAACTCAGAAGAAAAGGAAGTCTTGATTAGCCAAGTTTCTTCAGAAGAAAGTAATGCTTTGTTTCTCCAAGTGTGTACAGTCACAGTGTGATAATATCACCTGCTGTTGCATTATTGGGTAGGGATGTTAACCTGCGATACTGTGTTCTTGTTATTTCACTAAACAGTGGCATTGGCAATAAATGCAGCTTTTGTTTTGTATGGAATTTGATGAGCACTCCTTTTTGTTGAAAGGCTGTTGTTATTGATGTTGACCCTTTCTATTGGTGATGCTTGCAGACGTGCTGTGGAGATTGTGGAATCGAAGGTTCGAAACCAGACTGCAGCTGAGCCAACGATTAAATGTAAGTTGATCAAAGTGCTGAATATCTCACTGGAACAGTTGAAAAATTCAGGAAGATAAAGCTAGCAAACCTCCAGCCTGAGCAACCATTAAACTTTTTGTTTTGTTTGCTGTTGACGGCTCCAGGCTGTTCTGTGCCTTTGGAGGTTTTGAGTTTTCTGAGTTTTAGCTCCAGTATCGTGGCTCTGTAAAATCTCTCATTATAGTGGATGCTTTGGCTTAAGAGATCTGGGAAGGCTACAGTCAGATCTATGGCACCCTTTACATTTAGTTCCCTGCAGATGCTATTAAATTTCTTATTGAAACTGTTGATTGTTGAAAATTCACAGACAGAGAGTTCTAGGCCATTACTACTCAGTAATTTGACCTTTTGTTTTGGTATTTACCATTCAGATCATTTTCAAAAATCTGTGTTCCCTGATCACTGTGCAATTAGCTAAAAAGGCTAGTTTTCTTCGTCTGTACACTGGTCATTATTTTATGCATCTTTATCAAATCTCCCCTCTGTCTCCTTTCCTTCAAGAAGATATATCCCTTTTCTCACCCTGACCTTGTAACTAAGATCCCTCCAACCCCTGCAAACATTCTGGTAAATAGCCACTGAACTATTTCAAGGACCCCTGCAATCTTTCTAAAGTGTAACGAGAAGTGAGTCCGTATTCTAACAAAGAAAGATAGGGAAATGGGCCTCATTAGATTGTTCAATATGAGCCAGCATGGATCAGATGACCTGAATGGCGTTCTCCTGTGCTGTGCTGACTCTCTGGTCCCTCTGGTATTGTTGCAGGCCTCTGGCAGACTTTAAACCTGGTGTTGGTGAGGCTTCTCCTGGAATAGGAAGGATATTATTGAGCTGCAGAGGGTTCAGAAGAGATTTATCCAAATGTTGGCAGGAATTGAGGGTTTGAATTATAAGAGGATGCTGGATAGGCAGGGACTTTTTTCACTGGAGTGACAGAGGTTTAGGGGTGACCTTATTGAGGTTTATAAAATCACGAGGGATGTAGATAAGGTGAATGGCAGGTATCTTTTTTCCTCTGGTAGGGGATTTGCAGACTAGGGGGCATATTTTTAAGGCCAAAGATTTTTTTAAAAAAGACAGGACAAGTAACTTTTTTTAAATGGTGGTTCCCATGTATCTGCTTTCCTTGGCCTTCTAATTGGAAGTGGTTGTGAGTTTTGATGGTGGCATTTAGCCAAATGCATCCAGGGAGAAGGGAAGATGCTGTCGTTGTCATGGTAATTCTTTAGTGGTGGTGGTAGAATGGCCTGACTTCAAATACTGTGAGCAGTCGCCTCTGGGATGTCATGATGTCTCATTACTGTCTCATTACTGTCTCGCAGCGCCAGGGACCCAGGTTCAATTTCATCCTCTGGCAACTGCCTGTTTGGGGTTTGCACATTCTCCCCATGTCTGTCTGAGGTTTCATCCCACAGTCCAAAGATGTGCAGGTTAGGTGGATTGGCCATGCTAAATAGCCCATAGTGTCTAAAGATATGCAGGCTAGGTGGCGTAGCTGTGGGAAATGCAGGGTTACGGGAATAGAGCAGGAGTGAAGTGCTCCTCTGAGGGGCAGTGTGGACTTGATGGGCCAAATGGCTGCTTGCGCACGCTAGTGCTCCAATGATTCTTTCTCTCTCTGGCTCTCTGTCATAACAATGAGGAAGAGTTGTGCTGTCCTTCTGACTTTTGACAACTGAGTCCAGGTGCCACTCTGGTGAATTGAAGAAGTTTTTCTTGGCTTTGATGTCTAGGACAGAATCTCTCAATGAGAAGATTTGTCCATTACTTAGGACAGCTTTTGTAAACTACACTATGTCAAACATTTAAATATTCAAATCTTCTGACTTTTGCTTGATTCCCCTGTTCCATCTCCATTTGTATTTGTGGCCTTTGATCATTAGGGATATTGGTGGATACCATTTTGTTTGAGCCACATTGGTCATATTTAGCAGAGTTACAATCCAGTGTAACACTTACACATTTTAGCCCAGCTCCTAATTAAAGATGTCTGGCATGTTACAGTACCAGGTTGCAGAAGGTCATGTTTTAACGGGATGTACTTTTAGCAGGTTTTGAGAAGATTTGTAGCTTAGGTTGAGGTTCTGGATGTAGGTTTGCTGGCTGAGCTGCAAAGTTTGTTTTCAGACGTTTCGTCACCACACTAGGTAACATCACCAACCGAAGGAAACTCAAACATATAAATAGAAAGCGGGCCATACCGCCAGTGCTTCATTTGGAGGCTCACTGAAGATGTTACCTAATATGGTGACCAAATGCCTGAAAACGAACCTTCCAACTCAGCAAGCAAACCTACATCTACATCCAAGATGTATTTTTGTTGATTCTTTAAGGGTGAGTTAATGCACTGGTTTCAGGTGGGTGTTTGCAGGTGGACTCCGTGCTGTCATTCATTAAGCTGTACTTGTGTTTGAAGCTGAATCTCCCGCGACACCGATTCAGTCTCCAGGCCTGAAGAAGGTGGGTCTACCACACATTTCCCAGGTCATTTCCGAAGTATACGGTGATCGGATGACATCGAGCTCGGGGTCTGATGAGTGCTTTCCTCTACAGCAGAAGCTGCTGGTCTGCTCTCTGCTTCTCCTGACCAGAGAGTCGAAAGTAAAAGAAGTCACTCTGGGAAAGGTAAGCGGAACCAAACCTGCTGGAAATGTTCTATAATTATAATGGTTGTGATGGCATGGGACTCTTCCCATCCTCTCGATGGGATGTCAAACCTTGGATAGGTTTGCACTCAAGTGGGTGTAAGTGACAGCACAGCATAGTTGTGAAGAGTTGGAGATGTGGGCATTATTGTCAAATCAGCATTTGTTACCCATCCATAATTGCTCTTCAACTGACTGAAATATTCCAGTGAGCCAGAGGGCAGTTAAGAGTCAACTGCTCTGCTGTGAGTCAGGAGTCACCTATTTGGCAGATTTCCTAGAATCCTGACAGTGTGGAAGAAGGCCATTCAGCCCATTGGGTCCACACTGATCCTCTGAACAGCATCCCAACCAGAACCACTCCACCATCTCTGTAACTCTGCATTTCCCATGGCTAATCCACCTAGCCTGCACATCCCTGGACACTATGGACAATCTAGCGTGGCCAATCCGCCTAACCTGCATGTCTTTGGACTGTGGGAAGAAACTTGAACACCCAGAGGAAATCCACACTGTCACAGGGAGGATGTGCAAACTCCACACAGATAGGTGCCTGAGGCTGGAACTGAACCCAGGTCCCTGACGCTTTGAGGCAGTATTGCTAACCACTGAGCCACCATGCCGCCCATCATTTTCCATAAAGGGCGAGATGGGTTTTTATGGCAATCGATGATCATTTCCGAATCATCATCGCTGAGACCAGCTTTTCGTTCCAGATTTCTGAACTGATTTCAGGTTCCACCAGCTGCCATGATGGGATTGAACCTGTGTCCACAGACCACAGCCCATTCACCTGGATCTCTGGATTGCTCATTCAATGAAATTGCCACCACACCAATAACACCATACCAGCGCTCGATTAGTTTTAACCAGATAGTCTGTTTTTTTGTTTTAAATCATTTCTCCTCATCTTTTTGTGGGAGTTTGCTATGTGCGAATTGGTTACTGTGCTTCCTACGTTACAACAGTGGCTGCACTTAGTAAGTATCTCATTGGCTGTGGAGCTCTCTGATTTCCTGAAGTTGTGCAGAGAGCTCACTGCCACTGCCCAGACTTTTTCCTGAGCCTCGGTCACATCATGGCTTTGTAACTTGGAGTCGTTGTTCTGTGGTACAATAAAAAGCAATCGAGCACAAAGTGAGGCTGTTTTGCCCATTGACCTTGCAGACTTCCAAGGTCAGTGTGTGGCTGGAGAAACCAGAAATGATTGTGTTGGCACATTGATGGGTGTGTGCAGACCCTCAGAGCGACTGTGAAGCCGAGAGATACTGTTGCCTGTCAAATGGGCACTGCCTCTTCCAAAGATCAATACAGTTAAGCTCCAATCTCCTCCCCAAACCCATGCAATTACAGCTGCTAGAGGTTCTATATC
Organism: Chiloscyllium plagiosum; assembly: GCF_037043375.1. NCBI lineage: Eukaryota > Metazoa > Chordata > Chondrichthyes > Orectolobiformes > Hemiscylliidae > Chiloscyllium > Chiloscyllium plagiosum. The sequence goes on along the minus strand of NW_028270170.1, from coordinate 13,738,208 downwards.
CTGTACCATTTTTGACTGCTGTCTGTGCCCCTATTGTTCCAATGTTTGAAAACTTACTGGGTGTTTTAATCTCCATTGTGTTGTCAGTCACCTTTACATTTTTGACCCCCTGTTTGTTGATCCTTTATCCATTGGAAGATCCTTTCTCTCTCTCTCTCTCTTCACTCTGGTCTGAACCATTCACAATTTTAAACATTGCTTTTCACGTGGTGTTTTGAACTACTTGTTGCCAATAAGAGAACACTTGCTTTGCAGGCAGGCTATTGACAAGGTTCTGTGTTTCAGCTCAACGACACGTACAGCAGGATTTGCCGCCAGCATCAGATGACCGGGGTGGAGCAGTCAGAATGTTTGTCGCTCTGTAGCCACTTGGAATCCAGGGGAATCCTCTCTCTCAAGCGGTCAAAAGAGGCTCGACTCAGTAAGGTAAGAGTGACTGAGCTCCAGGTTTATTGGCTTGTGGCATCGTTGGCTTGCCAGCAGTGCCCATTCCTGGTTGTCCTTGAGCAGGTGGTGGTGAGCTTAGTCCATATGAGACTTTGCAGCGATTGATTCACCTGAGTATCTTGCTAGGCCGTCAGAGCACAGTTCAAGAGTTAACCACGTTGCTGTGGGTCTGGAGTCACATATAGGCCAGACCAGATAAGGTTGGCAGATTTCCTTCCCTAAAGGTGGTTACATTTTTCTGATGATTGACAATAGTTTAATGGTCCTCAGATTTTTAATTCTAGATTTTTTTTTTATTGAAATCAAATTCCACCGTCTGCTATGGCAGAATTTGAGCCCGGTCTCCAGAACATTAGCTGAGTTTCCAAATTAATTCGTAATACCACTAAGCCATCGCCTACCCTTATTGACTTATTTAAGATTTTAACCAGCGCTGATCTGTAATGTCTTGTTTTTTTCTTTACAAATATCCTTTTTGGGATGTGTGCTGGCTAGAGGATTGTTTATTGTCTGTCCCTGTGTGTCATGGAGAAAGTGGTAGTGAGCAGTCTTCCAGGACTGACTCAGTCTTTGCTGTGTGTGGGGCACCCACTGAGCTTTTCAGGAGGGAGTCCCAGGATTCTGACCCACTGACTATGAAGGAGCGACGATATATTTCCAAATCACGTCTCTTTGCCCCGCCGCCCCCCATTTTCCCTGCTGAGTTCCATGCCCAGCGTCAACTCTCCTACCTGGGGGTCGAAGCATTGTTCTGCCAATTGGAACACACAGGACCTCAAAGCAGCTTTGGTTCTAAGTCAAGATGGTGTGAGGCTAGGGGTGGAACCTGCAGGGGGTGGTATTCCCATGGATCTGCTGCCTTTGTCTTTGTAGTTGCTAGCTAAAGGAGGCTGGGTGACTTGGAATCCCTCCAGTGCAGCTAGAGGCCATTTGAGCCATTGAATCTGTACCAACCCCCCCCCCCCCCCCCAAAGAGCATTCCACCCAGATCCACCCTGTTCCTGTAACCTCGCGGTTACCTTGGTTACACTACCTAGCATAGCCAATGCTCTAACCCGTGCATCTTTGGACTGTGGGAGAAAACCCACATGGATGCAGAGAGAATATGTAAACTCTGCACAGACAGTTGCCCAAAGCTGGAATCGAACCCAGGTCCCTGGCACTGAGAGGCAGCAGTGCTCACCCACTGAGCCACTGAGCAGTTCATTAATTGCACCATGCATTTCTGTAAATGCTACACACTGCATCAGCTGGTGAAAGGGTGAATGTTGAAGGTGGAGTGCTGATCAAGTGGGTAACTTTTATCCTGGATGGTGATGCTCATCCAGACAAATTAGTGACACATTGTGCACACTTCTCAACCGCTGAAGCCCCAGATTTTGTCTTTTGCTCCTGAAACACCCCTCGTCTTTTTATGGTGCTTTTTTAAAAACACTTGACCAAGTGTTTGATCGCCTGTCCTACATCTCTTATCTCTGCTAAGATTTGGTAACATTCCTGTGGGATACATTGGGATGTCTTGGTGCTGCTTTATGAGGGTATGTTCAGCCATCCTTGTTGCGTCATGCTGCAGCTGTGCGTTTCCACTCTGAGATGGTTGTGAGGGAGCTGTCAGTTCTCATACTGACACCTACACAATCGCCATCTATCGACGAAATCATGGGAGACCCAACATAACAGCAGTCCAAATCCTGACACTGCAGTGCCTCAGATTTCCTTCACATTCAAGAGGTATGAGTGCAGGTGTGGAAATAGAATTGACCATTGGTACAGAAGTGCTGAATGCTTGAACTACCATTATCTTAGGAAATGCCCTTGTGCGGTACTGTCTCTGATAGACTGCCAACAGAGGCATTACTGGTGCCTGACTTGGTTCACCGTTCTCCTTCCAGGCTGGGCCAGTCACTATTGTGCAGGTTCTGTGATCCTTTGGTTTGTCTTGTTTCTGAAATGAATAGGATTCTATCCTTATTTAATGCTGGTTTAATTTCCTTCCTATTGCAGTAGAGCCCATACCTTGAGCTCTGACAGTGAACTACAGCTCCTGTCTGTACTGACCAGATGCTAGTTTAGCTTGTGGCTGATGAATTTCTTCAGTAGGTTCTGTAAAATCTTTATCATTTCCATGTTTTCCAATCACGTGTTTTTTGAAACCGAAGAGTTTCCAGATTGGCTGCTGTGACGGCTGGTTGAATGTTCAAAGTCTGGGGCGGGGCTTGTTCTGGTTTTATTGTAAGTGCTATAAATGTACAGGATCCTTTTGTCATTTCAGCACCTGAACTCATTCAGTCAGGGTAGCTAGCAGCGTCCAGTGAGCAAGAGAGTCTGCCTGTTGTGACTGATCTGGAGATCAGTCCTTTCTGTATTCAGCAATCACTCTTACCTGAGCTCTTGGGTTATATATTCCCAAATTCCAATTCAGCTAATGGGCTGGACCTCCTGAGGTCTAGCGACTTATTTCAGAGTTCAGAATAGATGGCAGTCAGTTTTGGGTTGAAGTAAAACATGTACTAAATAAAGGGGCTGAGTTGACACTAATAATATCTATCTTTTTATTTGAAAATATATGCGCATTGCACTAACCTCGACCTGCCCTTTCCTTCTCAGGTCGCCTTGAAAATTGAAGAGAGGGATGTTGAACATGCTCTTCATGACAAAGTATTGATGGGGAGCATTTTACAACGGGGTCTTCCTAGAGAGTACATTTTTAAAGTGTTTTAATTTTATCATTGCCTTGATGCTATGGCCTGTAAGAGGCTCGTAAGATACAACTGTAACCAAAGTATTAGAGTCCGAGTCCGTCCCCTATTTTATATTGTACTTGTAAGATTGAACCTTGGGCTGTGATGTTTTGGCAGTGTTTGGTGCAGGCGTGTGGAAGTTGAACAGCAGTGAGTGATGTATTCCAGCATCAGTCAGCAGCGAGAGCTACAATTAACATGAGCCCTGTGGATAGCCATAATAAAACAACCTGCAATCAACAAGTTGCGGGACAAGTTCACGTGGAATTTTAAATCTTAAAACAGGGTGATTTTATTTTAAATGAACCTGATCTTCCAACTGCTGTTCATGATGGGCCAGAGCAATGTCAGTGCAGGCATATCCTAAGAGTGTGCTGACATTTCATATTGACTTCCTTTCCTCTGGAGAGGCCTATTGAAGGTGGATAGCTTAAAGTCAGCCCGGGTCAATGCCTGATTTTTAAATGCCTTTTTTTTTTTAAGGATGAGATATATACGTCTACTTCAACTTTTTTTTAGAAGAAGCAAATTTTTAAAAAAAGTTTGATTATTAAAAGCTGGCACATTTTCTAACTGAGTTAAGATTGGAGCATATTTGACCTTGCGTTCCACAAGACAACTTGGTGAAAACTAATTGTTCCATTCCTCTCCCTTCTTCCAATGTTTGTAAATCCACCCCACCACTCCCACCAGCTGTTTTTATTGGGACATGGATGTGAAAACAAAACAGGTTTAGCATTTAAACTGTATTTGCAGCGAGGTGAAATTGGAGTGTGAAATTGTGTGTATGTGACCAATGCCAAGGTGACTAAGTAGGTGTGGATGGCGCCAGCGTCATTGTATCACCAGGACGTAGAATGGGTTTGCACACCCCTGGATCATGTCATCCTGTACCCATGGAGTCCTTGCTGTTGTCAGTTTAACTTGCATCTCCAGCTCTCTTTCCCCCCTGAACCCCCCCACCCCAACTCCCAGCTCTACACAGGTAGCTAGGTATAGTGACTGCATGTGAGCCTTATATAGGTGCAATGGTAATAATTGTTGCTGGTGTGAAAATAAGACCTGTCTACTTGAGTGAAATTGGAAAGAAATAGTTTGTAGGATTGCCATATTGCAGAAGTTCTGTACATTTGATACTTAAGAATGGGTTTTCCTTTCTGTTATATGGACACTCAGCCTTATAGTTTATATCTATTGTGCACTATGGAAGAGTTTTAGACTAAAGATGTCAAGATGATGAGCAGCCCTTCTTATTCTTTGCATCTCTCTGTAATTTGAAATGTTGATGTGGTGAGGTTTGCACTGCTGTTGCCTTCTCTAAATTAATATCTGCTAAGACATGCAACGCTGGTCTTTACAAAAGCTGCTCGTGGCCACATTTGTGTGTTACATTGAGCAAGGAAGAATGGTCTCATCCTAACTCTCGCGTGTCTGTCACTTTTGGGGTTATTTGTCCCATTTTCTCCATGCTAGCCCTCTGGAGTTGATCCATTCCCTGCTCTGGCCCTGCAAGATTATCACCTTTTCAAGTTCCTTGCCTGCACTTCCTTCATTAGGCGGCGAGTCCCAGGATGTTTTCCTTTCCTGTGTTTTTCAAAAGAAAAATAAAGTTCTTCATCACTTCCTCTGTGTTCATTATCATAGAATCCCTACAGTGTGGTCGGCCCATCACATCCACGCCAACCCTCCAAAGACTATCCCACCCAGACCCACCCCAGCCTGTAGCCCCAAAGTTAATCCACTTAGTCTGCATATCCCTGGACACTGTGGGCAACTCTGTATGGCCAATCTACCTAACTTGGACACCTTTGAATTGTGGGAGGAAACTGGAACACCCGGAGGAAGCGTGCGCACGCACGCACACACACACTGTGCAAACTCCGCACAGTCACCCAAGAGTTGAATTGCACTCCGGTCCCTGGTGCTGTGAGGCATCAGTGCTAACCACTGTGCCACCCCTCATACCATTGCTGGTAGGAAGAATTTTTCCATGTAGACTTCATCAAGTCTTACCCCACGAGAGCAATCAAAGCCTCTAATGTGTAGCTGAAATCCCTCAAACCTGATGGTCTCACATTGGTTCATAGCTTCGAAACCAGCTTCAAGTGTGATGTACCTAATGTGGACAAATGTGTCCTTTAACTTCAATCTGTGTATTTCTGCTTTGAAAGTGACCACATTCAAGAAGAGCAAGATTCTACAAACAGTGAAAAGAATTTAATCAATCTGGTTGAGGGAGCAGTGGTATAATGTATTACGATACACAGGGTCAGTCGTGGCCAGCTTCCTCTCTCTCTTAAAGGTACAGTACACATCTACACCTTCATAACACCTCCCCACTTCAGAAAAAATAAACCATCATAATGAAAAGATGGCTTTTTATTTTTGTTTCTATTCCTTAACCACAATACTATGACTTACATATGACTTTAGTCTAAGTTCATATGACCTTCTTCCCATATATATATTGAATAGATACCAATCTCATCTAAACTTATCAGTTAAATCTGCAGTAATGCATCTGCGATTACATTCTTATGACTTGCAACATGTACAATTTGTAAATTAAAAGTTTGTAACATAAGTCTCCAACAAAAGTCTCTCATTCTTGTCTTTAGAGTGTTCCAAGAATATAAGAGAATTATGATCCGTGTACACAACTGCCTCTGACACATTTGTTTGTGACATACACATTAAAATGTAAGGCCAGTACTAAACTCGATAGTTCTTTTCCGATGTTGGAGTATTTCCTCTGGTGGATGTTAAGTTTCTTCAAAAAGTAATCCCATCATCTTCAAGTAGCAGTACAGCTCCAACTCTGATGTCCCGAACATCGATGGCAACTTTGAAGGGTTTCAAAAAGTTTGGTTGAGCTAAAATTGGTGTGGTGGTTGATATTGCTTTTAAATGGTTGAAGGCCTCCTCGCATTGTTCTGTCCACCAAAACTTTGTTCTTCAGCAAATTGGTTAGTATAGTGCCACTATACTGCTGAAGTTTGGAACAAACCTCCACTAGAATCCACTTAGTCCACTGTACATCTCTATGACCTCTTCAAAGTTGGTCGTGGAAATTCCTCAATGGTCTTCATCTTTGTGTTCTGTGGGGTTAACTTTCCATGACCAATTTTACGTCCCAAGAACGTCACCTATGCTTTCACAATTTCAGTTGTAAGTTTATTACCAGTTTTGCTTCTCATAGTTGACAGAACTACCATGTGATCATTCCAGGACTTACTAAAGATCATTACATCGTCCCGATAGACTGCACGGTTTGTTAACTCAGCCACAACTCTGTTCATGAATCTTTGAAATGTGGCGGGTGCGTTCTTCATTCCAAAGGGCACCAGTTTGAATTGACATAGTCCATTTGGGGTTACAAATGCATAAATTTATTTTGCTGACTTTGGTAAAGGTACCTGCCAGTAACCACGCACTAAGTCCAACTTGGTGATGTAACTGGCTTGTCCAACTTTCTCAATCTCCAATCTCGGTATTGGCTATGAGTCCGATTTTGTAGTGGTGTTGACCTTCCAATAATCCTCACAAAACTGTGGAGTCCCATCAGGTTTGGGAACTAAGACAATCGGCCAACTCCACTTGCTCTGGCTCATTTCGATGATGTCCTCGTTTAGCATGGCCTCCACCTCCTTCTGGACTCGAAAGGATTGTTTTTGAAAGAGGTGTTGTTTTATTGGAACAGTATTCTCTGCGTCTACTTCGTACAATAGCATTAATCCACCCCATTTGATTCCTACATATGTCCTCATACTGCAGTAACAAACCTTTCCTGAGCATTCTATGCTCCTGAGTTAGAGTTTACTAATCTATCCCACTCCTCGAGGACTTCATTTTTTTAACATATTTTGAGGCACATCAAAATCCACATCATCTGGATTTGATTCCTCACTGTGGGGCAGTAACTAACACGTTTCTCCAGTTCTTTTTCTCTCGTATAATACGGTTTCAACATGTTCACATGACATACCCGATAGTGTTTTTCTATCTGGCATCTTGACTAGATAATTCACCTGACTCAACTTTTTCTCAATTTGGTAGGGACCACTAAACCTGGCTTTGAAGGGATCGCTGGGAACATTACTAACACGTCATCCCCTTGGGAAAACTTCCGCGTCTCAGAGTTTTTATCTGCCATCTGGTTTATTCTATACTGTGCCCTCTTTAGCTGCTGTTTAACTAACTCGCCTACTCGATTTAATCTTTCCCTCACCTCTGATATATAATCTAAGTGTGAGATCTCCAAGTTTGCTCCTGTCAATTTCATTTTGATTAATTTCAAACGGCCTCTCACTTCATATCTGAATATTATCTCGCAGGGAGTAAGCTGAGTAGATTCATTTGGAGCATCTCTAATACTTAGTAGGGTATCCACAAATTTAACCTCAACTCCTTCATCTTTCTCTTTAGTTTTTGTTTTGTGCTGTGACTTATGATAGTGGATCTTGTTACTATGCTGTCTGGGAAAATACCAGGATATTTCTGTTCTAACTCCTCAGTTCCCTTGTCTTCCTTGGGCTTCTTCCCAACAAGGAGTGTCACTCGTACCTTGCACCCTGCTAAACCATTCCCAAGAACAAACTGGATTCCTGGAACTGACACTCTGTTAATCACTCCCACTGTTAGTTCCCCAGTCTCCAGTTGGCATTCCAACCTGATCTTACTTAGGGGAAGGCTAAATTTCTGTCCATCTCTTCCACAAATTACCACACTCTCAGGTAACAGATCAGAAAGAGTGCAAATTCACTCATCTCTTACTGTTATAGACGGGGTTAGATCCTGTATCTCTCTTGCCCTTCTCCCCCTGTTCTTTCTGAGTAAACTTTACCCACAGGTGAATTCTTTATAGAGATCAGGCACTAACTCCTTACCCAGTCCCTGCCGAGGCTGTGCACTCTCCTGCAGCTCCTTGGCTCTTCTTGGGGTTTCCTTCACTACCTTCACTAATGCCACTGGAGTAGCTTCTTTCACCACATCTTTTCCTACAGTGCCTTTCTTTAACGACCAGCATTGTGACTTTACGTGTCCCACTTTACCACAGTGAAAACACCTGGGCCTTACACCTCCTTTTCACCATCTTGAGCTTTTTTTAACCTGTGGTAAACAATTACCAGTGTTCTCTACTCTGTTTCATCATGTAGGATCTCCCCTTCTCCCAACTTCTATCTCTCAGGATGAAATTCTGGGCGGAATGTCTTATGCACCAACTTGTACTCATCTGCTAATTCTGCTGTCCTTCTCACTTCCTGAACTTTCCGTTCATCCACGTGAATTCTTGTCATCTCTGGAAGTGAGTTTTTTTTAAACTCATCTAGCAGAATAATCTCTCTTAGAGCTTCATAAGTCTTTCCTATTTTCAGGGCCCACCCATCTATCAAAATGACTATGTTTAATTCTTTCGAACTCAACATAAGTCTGACCTGATTCCTCCTTGACATTGCTGAACTGCTGTCTATTTAGCTCTGATACCAATTCATAAGCAGTTAAAATAGTCTGTTTGACCTCTTCATGATCTCTTGACCTCTCATCTGACAGTGCGGCAAATACCTCACTAGCTCTGCCTACCAGTTTAGTCTGAACTAGCAATATCCATAAATCCTTGGACCATCCCAAGTGCCTAGCCAATTTTTCAAATGAAATAAAGAAGGCTTTGACATCTTTCTCATCAAAATGTGGCAGAGTTTTGATGTATTTGTATATATCATTACCTTTTCTTTTAATCTCCATCCTGTTAACTTGACTTTGCTGACTAAGTTGCAACTTCTCAAGTTCAAATTCTCTCTTTTTGCTCAGCTAAGAACTTGCTATCTTTTTTCTCTTCTTTGCTCAGTTAAGAACCTTCTATCTCTCCTTCCTCTCTCTCTCTTCTCTCTTTCTCTCTCCCTTTGTTTATCTTCTAACTCCATTTTCCTCAATTGTAATTTAAGTTTCTCTAACTCTACTGCACTTCTCTGTTTCTCTGACATACCTAAGTGTTGACTAATTCCCTTAAAATTTAGCTTTACTTTTGTTCTTGGTTAAACCCAATCCTAATTTCTTTGCTAATTCTAAGAGTATGGTCTTTTCTTTTTTTACTAAGCTTTCTAGGCAAATTTGGGAACGCCTTTCAAACCCCAGAACCTCTTTAGCAATTTTAAGAGCCATTTCTCTCACTTTTAATTTAACCAACCACAAGTAACCAAAATTAGACAAATTGTCTCACCTACATTTTATTTAAAGATCTCAGACACTCACCTGTAAGTGTTTAAACCTATGGGCCTTTTTCGTACCCCAAATATATTCAAAGCTGTCCAAATCTCAGACTGGATCTGTCTAAACCTGTTTGAACCACGGACTGGAGCTCCCAAACTGTTCAAGTCCCAGTGACGAGCCGCCAGACTGTTATAACATGGGGTAAACACCTCTGCTCATTTAAACCTGACGCACAGAGAAGCACACCTCGCGCCATAATCTCTTAAACTTCGAGAGGCAAAGAGCTATCCCTGATCTCACCAAAAGAGAACATTAAACAGCAACTAATTACAACTCCTTTCTCTTAAACCTATTTTTACCTCCCACCTGACAACACTTACCTGATTTAAAAAAAAATCCAGATTAAAACTTACAGAAACAAATCATATTTCAAAACCAGCCAGCTTTCTCGATTCGCATTTATAGATTTTCCTCTGTATTTTCCTGGGTCGTCTTTTCTTTCGTCTTCTGCTGCACAACTTTTCTTGTGGACAGGTACCTTTCAGAGAGCTATTTAGCTAACTGTCTGTGCTTGTTGGTGCTCTTTGCTGTTCTCCCTCTAACTGTTCAAAATGTCTGGCTTTAAACCCCAAAACGTTGGATCATTTCATTGGTTTGATGTCATCCCAAACAGTAAAATTCAAATTAATTGGATTTTGATCTCTGGGGCGTAATTTAAACCAATTGGTCGAATTTGAATTTGTCTTTGTACCATGGCAACACAGCACCAGCTATTTGTGTTAACCAAGTATTACATTTTTAAATTGTTCAGCACACTTTGTGCTTTCAGTCAGCCCTGGCCAGCTTCCTCTCTCTCTTAAAGGTACAGTACACACCTACACCTTCATTACAAATGTCATTGGGATTGTAACCCAGCTGTGCAATGTAATGTTCTAGAAATATGAGTTCAAATCCCACCAGGCATCTGATGAAAGTTGCATTCAACTAATGAAACCTGGGAGGAAAATGTAAGTCACTGTGAAAACACGAACATCTGATGTCCTTTAGCAAGGGAAATCTGACATCCTTAGACTGTCTGACCTACATGTGAGTCCAGATCCACAGTATTGTGGTTGACTGTTAATTAGCTCTCTGAAGGGGCCTAACAAGCCATCACATTGAAAGGTCAGAAGAGATGAGCAACTAATTGTGGCCCATTGTAGTGTGAAGAGGACGAGAATAAAATTCCTGACCAAAGGTCATAGACCTGACCCTCCAGCTCTGCTTTCCTCTCCAGCGATACTGCCTGACCCCTTAGCAGTCCCTTACTTTGACAAAGGGTCAGTTAGACTCGAAACGTCAGCTTTTTTCTCTCCTTACAGATGCTGCCAGACCTGCTGAGATTTTCCAGCACTTTCTCTTTTGGCCTTAGCAGTGCAATTGTCCTGAGGGACTGTGCACCCTGACCGGCCTGTGGCTCATTGACTTCTTGTTGAGGATGTAAGTTTTGCATGAGCAACCTGTGAAATCTACATACTGCTGTTAACATGAGAGGGAACGAAACTGCTGAACATTTCTCAAATTTTGTTTTTTTTTTGGGTTTCCTGTGGCAATTATTTTAAAACCAAGTTATTTTAAACTCAAGATTAAAATCGCAAGTTTTGGTGATTGTGTTTGGGCAACAAATTTCCCAACAGGTGGTGTCCCTGCCAGTAAGTCTGAAGGTCTGGCTTCTGAATACTGAGAGAGTACAATGAAGCTTTACTAATTCCTGGCATGGCAGGAATGATGTAAGAAGAGAGACTGGATTGGTTAGGACTGTATTCACTTGGGTTTAGAAGAACGAGGTGGGGAAACTCGCAGAAATCTTTAATATTCTAACCCGACTAGACAGGGTAAAGGCAGGAAGGATATTCCTTACGGCTAGGGAATTCAGAATCAGTCTGAAGACACAGGGTATGCTATTTAAGATTTCAGATGAGAAATTCCTTCACCCAGAAAGTCGTGAACCAGTGGGATTCTCTGCCATGGAAAGAACTCAAGGCCAAAACATTAAATGTTTTAACGGAAGAGTTAAATATAGTTTTTTAGGGGCTAAGGGATGAAAGGATATGAGGAGAAAGTGGAAACCGAGGATGGAGTTAGATGCTCAGTCATAACCATATTGAATGCTGGGGCAGGCTCAATGGGCTAAATGGCCCACTCCTACTATTTTCTATGTGTCTGTGCCTTGAAGTCCCACTGTAGGACTGCAGTTGCTGGAAATCGGAAATAAAAACAGAAACAGAGCAGTTCTGACGAAGAGTCACTGGACCTGAAACGTTACCTCTGCTTTCTCCCCCCAGATGCTGCCAGACCTGCTGAGTTTTTCCAGCAATTTCTTGTTTTTGCCACTGCAGGACTTGCTCCCCACAGAGCATGTGGCCAAACTGGCTGTGTATCAATTTGCAAGTTCTTCCAACACCAAGTCATTGGCAGGTGGGTGAAACAGGTGAGATTCCTGGTCAGCTGCGTAATGGGAAGAAAGTTGGAATTTCTACCAATGCTATCCAGAGTGGCAGACTACAACATGCTTGGAAAGTGGCTATGGCAACTCGGAATTCTTCGGAGGGCCAGCTGTTTTGCTTATGAGAATATCCAGAGATAATTATTTTGGAACACAGTGTATTTTATAACATTATAACAGGACTGAGAACTGGAAAGTTCAGCCATGAAGAAAGATCAAATGGACTGGGGTTGTTTTCAAACAAACCAGAGGCCAAGCTGTAAGTTATTTGAGGTATATTGAGCTGGTCATCATTGCAGGAGTTCCTCAGAGTCCAATGCCCAACCATCTTCTGCTGCTTCATTAATGTCGGAGGTCTACCATTGAAGATGGTACAAGCTTGGACACTCTGGATCTAGTGTTAATGTTCAAAACAGAGAATGGTAGTTTAATAACAATGATATTAAGGGAAACGGGACAAGGGGGATAGGGGTGGAATCAGTGAGGGGTCACAGATGAGTAGAACAGACTGTAGGAGGTAACAGGCTGCATTTCTAACCCCAACTTTAAAAATTAAACATTGACTTTCAGGCCTCAAAAATAATAAACAAAATAAAAAATAAATTGCCTTCTTGCCAATCTCAGGCTTTTAAAGCCCAAGTTTTGGTATAATAATTTCCCAACATCATTAAACAATCTTTATTGTTTCAAAGTCGAAAAGTGTGGTGCTGGAAAAGCACAGCAGGGGTCAGGCAGCATCCGGAGAGCAGGAGAATCGACGTTTTGGGCATAAACAGTTCATCAGGAATGCGCATTCCTGGTGAAGGACTTATGCCTGAAACGTCGATTCCCGTGCTCCTCGGATGCTGCCTGACCGGCCGTGCTTTTCCAGTGCCACACTTTTCGACTCTGACCCTCCAGCATCTGCAGATCTCACCTTCTCCTTTATTTTATCAAATTTCGATGGAACCTTGCACTCCAGCAAAACTGTGATGCATCATCTCTGCATCAGTGACCATCAAATATGACACATGGGCAGTATGCTGGAAATATGAAATAGAGGGTGAACTGGGGGCTGTATTCTGTGGAGAGAGAGAATCAGACTACTTCAATCTGACAATCTTTCCTCAGAGGCTTAATAGAGATTTTCAATTGCTAATAATGGAATTTTGACAATTATTGCTGAAGGAATGGCAATATAAAAGTAAGAAATAGGAAAGTGTTGCACACGGCATTGGTGAGACTGGATCTGGAGTACTATGTACAAGCTTGGTCCCCTTACTTGAAGAAGAATGTAATTGTGTTGGAGGCAGTTTATAAAAAGTTCACTTGATTAAGTTCAGAGATGATGAACTTAATGTCTTATGAGGAGAGATTAAGCAGTTGAGGCCAATACTCGCTAGAGTTTAGAAGAATGAGAGGAGATCTAATGGAGGTTTATAAGGGGCTAAAGGGATTGACAAAGTAGACGTAGAGGAGCTTTTCTCAGGGGGGCAATCTAAAACGAGAGATCATGGTTTTTTTAGCTGAGGGGAGGCAAGTTTAAAACAGATGAGGATGAATTATGCCTCTAAGGGTTGTGAATCCATCTAGAGTGTGGTGGACACTAGGACATTGAATAGATTTTGAGAAGATCACGGTGGCACAATGGGCAGCACGGTGGCACAGTGGTTAGCACTGCTGCCTCACAGCGCCAGAGACCCAGATTCAATTCCCGCCTCAGGCAACTGACTGTGTGGAGTTTGCACATTCTCCCCGTGTCTGTGTGGGTTTCCTCCGGGTGTTCCGGTTTCCTCCCACAGTCCAAAAATGTGCAGGCTAGGTGAATTGGCCATGCTAAATTGCCCGTAGTGTTAGGTGAAGGGGTAAATGTAGGGAAATGGGTCTGGTGGGTTGCCCTTCGGCGGGTCGGTGTGGACTTGTTGGGCCGAAGGGCCTGTTTCCACAATGTAAGTAATCTAAAAAGTTAGATAGTTTATAAATTACTAATGAGTTGAAGGGTAATGGGGAGTGAGCAGCAAAGTAGAGTTGTCACCAAGATGAAATCAGTCATGTTCATATTAAATGGCGAAGCAGGTTCGAGGGGCTGAATGGCCTACTGCTTCTAGTTCTTACGCTGTTATGTTAATCGTTTGAAAGCAAGTGCAAAGCTGGGGGAATTGAGGGGTGAAGGAAAAAACTGGAAGGTGGTGTGACTGTGTGGAAGGTAGAAGTGATGAAATGACAGAAGGAAAGACAGTGCAGTGGTTACCACTGCTGCCTCACAGCACCAGTGTCCCAGGTTCGATTCCAGCCTCTGGCGACTTTCTGTGTGGAGTTTGCACATTCTCCCTGTGTTTGCGTGGGTTTCCTCCGGTTTCCTCCCACAGTCCAAAAATGTGCATGTCAGGTGAATTGGCCATGCTAAACTGCCCATAGTGTTAGATGCATTAGTCAGAGGGAAACGGGTCTAGGTGGGTTGCTCTTCGGAGGGTCGGTGTGGACTGGTTGGGCCGAAGGGCCTGTTTCCACACTGAAGGGAATCTAAACTAATAATAAAAAAATGCTGGTAATGGGACAATTAAAAACAACAAAAGCTTGGCCCAGCCAAGCTGTGGTAACAGGAAATGTTGGATATGGTCTGAAGTTGTTGAATTTAATGATGAACCTGAAATTATGATGGGTGCTTTGCAATTTTAAAATCCCGAACCTAACCATCAATATGTACAGAATTACATCGGAGCTCAGGAACAGAAACAGACCATAAGCCCCCAGTTAAAGCATATTAGTATTCATACTCCATTCAAGCCATAATCTCTTTTCCACGTACATCTTGTGATGTGTCCTATTGACCACAGGGGGGCATCATTGAACCACCAGTAAAGTTGGAGTTCATACTGTGGGCCTCTTGATGTATGAAAATACCTGTTTTACACACTTTTCTGCATATTTTGTTAAAAGTTTTATTTTCTTTTATTTTAAGGTTATGTTTAGGTTTGAATACAAAAGATTAATTAGAAATAAGATCAAATCTACTAAAAACATGTCCAAACAGACCAGGCAGTGGTGATAATCCACACGAGTGGCCTCTTCCATTGTGTATGCTGAATGTTGTCATTTTAGCACTTTTTTTTAAGTGAGAAATCAACCACCACCCTCTATGGGGATAGAATAAAGCCTACAAACTAGCAAAAAGAGGCTGTAAACAGTTAATTCAATTTAATGTTTGATTGATAAGACTCTGCCGCCCCAAAATATTTCAAAGATCAGGTGAAGAACAAGAACTGGAGTGCAAAATTCCATCAATATTGGAAATAATAAAGGAAAAAGTGAGGTCTGCAGATGGTGGAGAGTCAGAGTCGAAAGGTGTGGGACTGGAAATGGCACAGCAGGTCAGGCAGCATCCGGGGAGCAGGAGAATCGATGTTTTGGGCAAAAGCCCTTCACCAGGAATGCGAATTCCTGATGAAGAGTTTATGCCCAAAACGTCGATTCTCCTGCTCCTTGGATGCTGCCTGACCTGCCATGCTTTTCCAGCACCACATTTTTCAACTTTGAAACAATAAAGGTTGATTAATGATGTTTTGAGATTATTATTCCAAAACTTGGGTTTTAAAAGCCTGAGATTGGCAAGAAGGCAGTTTATTTTTATTTTGTTTATTATTTTTGAGGCCTGAAAGTCAATGTTTAATTTTTAAACATTTTAATTTTTAAAGTTGGGGTTAGAAATGCAGCCTGTTATCTCCTGCAGCCTGTTCTACTCATCTGTGACCCCTCACTGATTCCACTCCTATCCCCCTTGTCCCATATCCCTTAATATCATTGGTTGTTAATCTACTATTCTCTAATTTGAACATTAACACTAGATCCAGAGTGTCCAAGCTTCTACCATGCTGAACGGAGACGTGTTTCCTCATTTCAAGGTTAATAAGTCTGGCTCTCGATGGGCTGAAGGCTCTCTTTCTATGCTGTAGACTTCTGACTCTGAACCACCATTTCTCTTACAGTCTGGACTATCTGCTTCCTTACAGTATGGAAAACTTTGAACAAATCACTGCTTATCTAGCTGCATTCCAGGTCCGCACAATCCCATTTTGTGGAATCTCTCCTTGTAATTTACTTTCTGGAGTTCAGGCATCATGCTGGTACATTTACGTTGCGGATTTATTAAAATGGTGTTTTGGTTTAATAATAGAAGAGAAAAAGCTTGCAGTTGGATGTACGGCGTGCTATTGTCAATCTGCTCACAATGTTGCTATGGGATTTGATGGTCCCTCATAATGGCTGGCTGACAGCACAACATAGGATAGCTGCTGGTATTTATAAAGCACCTCTAATCAAACAAAACGTCTCGAGATGCTTCACAAGGGTCATTTATCACAGTTAGATAGCAAACCACATAAGGAATCATTAAGTAGATGGTCAGAGGTTTGATGAAAGAAACAGTTTTTGAGGAGTATCTTGAAGGAGATATTAGAGATTGAGAGGTTTAGTAATGAAACTCCAAATCTCTTGTCTCCTCTCACCAGTAGCAGAGCAGATAAAATTGAGGATCCTCACAGGGGCAGAATTGGAGGACATCAGATACCTGCAGCCGCAAGAGATTACAGGGAATGGGAGTGGAGTGACTGCAGATGAATTTGAAAATCTGGGCCATGAATTATAAAATCAATACATTTATTGGGAACTAATAAATGTTAATGAGTGCAGGCTAATAGGTACACAAGACTTACTGCAATTGTTCTTATTACTTCATGAGAGATGCGGGTGTTGCTGGTGAGGCTAGCATTTAATGGTATGGTGAAATAGGGCAAATTCAGCAAGGTTTCTTTAAGTGGGGGTCATGCCTGACAAATCTGTTAGATTTCTTTGAGGAAGAAATGAGCAGGTTAGACCAAGGAAAGCCAGTGTTTGTTATCTACCCTGTACTTCAAGAAGGCCTTTGAGTAGGTGCTGCATAGGAGGCTACTGAGTAAATAAGGACCCATAGTGTCAGAGGCAAGATGCTAGCATGAATATAAGCTAGGCTATCTGGCAGAAAGCAGAGAGTGGGGATAAAAGGGTCCTTCTCAAATCAGCAGCCAGTGACAAGTGGTGTTCCACATGGCTCAGTTTTGGCACCACAACTTTTCACTTTCTATATTAACAATCTCGATGAAGGAACTGAGGGCATTCTGGCTAGGTTTGCAGATGATACAAAGATAGGTAGAGGGACAGGTAGCATTGAGGAGGCGGGGAGGCTGCAGAAGGATTTGGACAGGTTAGGAGAGTGGGCAAAGAAATGGCAGATGGAGTACAATGTGGGAAAGTGTGATGTCATGCACTTTGGTAGGAAGAATAGAGGCATGGACTATTCTCTACGTGGGGAGAAAATTCTGAAGTCTGAAGTGCAAAGAGACTTGGGAGTTTTAGTCCAGGATTCTCTCAAGGTAAACTTGCAGGTTTTGTCAGTAGTTAGGACGGCAAATGCAATAATGACATTTATTTTGAGAGGACCAGGAATATGCTTCTGAGGCGCTATAAGGCTCTGGTCAGACTACATTTGGAGTATTGTGCTCAGTTTTGGGCTGCATATGTCAGGAAGAATGTACTGGTCCTGCAGTGTGTTCAGAGGAGGTACACGTGCATAGTCCCAGGAATGAAAAGTTTAACATATGAGGAACATTGAGGACTCTGAGTTTATACTCAATGGAGTTTAGAAGGATGAGGGGGGGATCTAATTGAACCATACAGAATATCAAATGGCCTGGACAGAGTAGATGTTGGGAAGATGTTTCCAAAGTTAGGTGAGACTAGGACCCAAGGCACAGCATTGGAGTAAAGGGAAGATCTTTTAGAACGGAGATAAGGAGAAACTTCTTCAGCCAAAGAGTGGTGAATCTATGAAATTTACTGCCACAGAAGGCTGTGAAAGCCAGGTCATGGAGTATATTTAAGACTGAGATAGATAGGTTGTTGAGGATCAAGGGTTACAGGGAGCAAGTGGGAGAATGGGGTCGAGAAACGTATCAGCCACAACTGAATGGTGGAGCAGACTCGATGGACTGAATGACCTAATTTCTGCTCCTATATCTTATAGTCTTCTGCAACACCTGCCCTTTCACCTCCTCCCTGCTCATCATCCAAGTGCCTAAATAGTCTTTCCAGGTGAAGCAGCTGTACCTCCTCCAATCTTGTGTATTGTATTTCCTGCACCCAGTGTGGCTCATTCTACATTGGAGTAACCAAACGCAGACTGAGTGACTGCTTTGCAGAACACCTCTGGTCTGTCCACAAGTTCGACCTGACCCTCCCGTAGCTGGTCATTTTAACACAGTGTCCTGCTGACATGCCCACATGTCTGTCCTCAGCATGCCGCAATGTTCCAGTGAATCTCAGCACAAACTGGAGGAACAACATCTCATCTTCAGACTGGGCATCTTACAGCCTTCTGGACTGAATAATGACTTCAACACTTCCAAATTGTGAACCATTTCTTTCCTTTCTTTTAGCTTGTTAGCATGTTCTCTCTCCGTTTCCACCATCCCGGCACCAGTCCTTTCAAGTCTGGCAGGAGACACACCATTGTTCTTTCATTCTTACATTCCGATCACTTAATCTGAACTGTCAGTATCTTTTCTCCACCAGCACCCTCCATCCACTACTACCGCCCTCATCAAAAATTATTGCACAGATGCTGCCTCATCCACAATTCACATTAGCTCTGATGAAGAGATATCTTGACTCGAAACGTTAGCTTGCTCTCTCTCCAGGGATGCTGCCTGACCCACTGTGATCTCCAGCATTTGTTGCTTTCAGTACAGAATCAAACGTCTGTAGTAATTTGCTCCTACAGTTCGTGAAAATGTTGGGCTTTAGGCTGTCATTAGAGATTATCAGAACTTCTAAAGAAGTAACAGTTCAAAAGGTCACTCATTTGTTTAATACAATCAGAAGAGATAGAATTATAAAGTAGAAGGTTAGTTAACTTAAAGAGCAGGAGATATTATGCCTGCAAGAACAATGGCAGATTAGAGATGTTTTTGCTTTGCGACCTCAAGCTAAATTAGTTTTAAAAACATTCCATTAACCCTGAAAGGTTGTAATAGCCATTTATTTCATCAGATTAAACAATGAGTTATAAACAAGGGATAGTTAATCTAAAGGTCGGTTTGAGTGCAGCCCAGAGCAGGCTACATGATTATGGAGATTGAGAAAATTTTCTGGCTTCAGTTTATCTGGCTGTTTGCTGAGAATTAGTTTCAGGTGTGTGCAGTTTGCAGTTCACTGAGAGAAATTGGTTAACGTAAATGTTAGTTAAGAGTGTGGTGCTGGAAAAGCATAGCAGATCAGGTAGCATCTGAGGAGCAGGAAAATCAACGTTTTTGGGCAAAAGCCCTTCATCAGGAATGAGGCTGGGAGCCTTGGGGGTGGAGAGATAAATGGGAGTGGGTTGGGGCGGGGAGGATGGTAGCTGAGAGTGCAATAGGTGGATTGAGGTGGGGGTAAAGGTGATAGGTTGGAGAGGAGGGTGGAGCGGACAGATGGGATGGGTCATGAGGGCTGTGCTGAGCTGGAAGGTTGGAACTGGTGTAAGGTGGAGGGAGAGGAAATGAGGAAACTGGTGAAATCCACAATGATGCCATAGGGTTGGAGGCTCCCAAGGTGGAAGACGAGGTAGTCTTCCTCTAGGTGTTGGGGGGGTATGGGAGTGGTGATGGAGGAGGTCCAGGCCCAGGCCCAGGACCTGCATGTCCTCGACAGGGTGGGAGGGGGAGTTGAAGTGTTCAGCCATGGGGTGGTGCGGGTATCCCGGAGATGTCCTGTGAAGCACTCTGCAAGTAGGCGTCCTGTAGAGGAGACTGCATTGGGAGCAACAGATACAATCAATGACGTGTGGAAGAGCAGGTGAAACTTTGATGGAAGGTTCCTTTGGTGCCTTGGAAGGAGGGGAGAGTTGAGCTAGTCTGGAACTGCATGGTGTTTTGAAAATAAACTAACTTCTTCACTCACTGTGTGAAAGGCTGGTGAGGCTTCATCCAAGTTTGAATCTTGAGTGAATTGGAATTGGGTAATTGCCAACTTTGGTAGAGGGGGAATTTAGTGGATTTCAGATTGGAAGTCTTGGACAGCAACCAAACCAAAGGACTAGGACATCAGTAGCTAAGAGACAGTGAATGAAAATGTTACCTCTGAGAATATTGAGCTAAGGAGGATTCTACAGGGGACTATAACATATTTATGAGTCATGATTTGGAGATGCCGGTGTTGGACTCGGGTGTACAAAGTTAAAAATCACACAACACCAGGTTATAGTCTAACAGGTTTAATTGGAAGCACACTAACTTTCGGAGCGAGGCTCCTTCATCAGGTGACAGTGGAGGGCTCGATCGTAACAGAATTTATAGCAAACATTTACAGTGTGATGTAACTGAAATTATACATTGAAAAATTGATTGTCTGTTAAGCCTTTCATCTGTTGAAAGGCTTAACAGATGAAAGGCTTAACAGGCAATCAATTTTTCAATGTATAATTTCAGTTACATCACACTGTAAATTTTTGCTATAAATTCTGTGTTACAATCGAGCCCTCCATTATCACTGATGAAGGAGCGGTGCTCCGAAAGCTAGTGTGCTTCCAATTAAACCTGTTGGACTATAACCTGGTGTTGTGTGATTTTTAATTTTATATTTATGAGTGGTTCCTATTCAAGTAAATAACTTTAAGATTGTGTTTTTTACTTACACCAAGAATTTTCTTTTTAAATACACAATCTTTCTTCTTGCATGTAATAAGCTATAGTGTTGAATGAATCCAATTTGAAAAGTTTAATTCAATTTTTATGACTTATGAGTTTTTGAAACATTAATCCTGTCTAGTTCTAGTGGTTTAAATGAGGTAGTCATAGTTTAGTTTTTGCAGGTTAGTGGTCCCTAAACAAGTAGCCATTGGTGAAATAAAAATAAATATATATATTTTAATCCCACTCTTTCCCCTTTATTAAAATAGATGTTGGTTTCTCAATGCCATCGGAATATTTGTCCAGTACCCTTTGTGCAGGCAATCAAAGGATATCACATGATCTGTCCTTTTTACATTATTAGAATAGTAAAGTTACCCATTTTATCTCCATCCCATTCCTACCTTTGATAAAGTCTTGAGCCACCTCTCCACCACATAGCCCACTTCACAGAATTGTGGCTGGATTCTGCTTACTGCTTTTTATACCCATGTTAAACTTTGAAATTCACTTTTTAAACCTCTCCTGTCTTTCCCTTATTCTCTATATCCTTCCTTAAACACTACATTTTGAAAACCTACATATTTGACTGAGCACCTGATGTGGTTTGGTGTCCAATTTAGTTTGAAAACACTCCTGTGAAGTGTCCTGAAAAGCATTACCATTTCAAGCACTACATAAATGCATATTGTTGTTAACCTGTTTGGATAAGAAGCAGGGCATTTTCCATATAATTTGCTTTTATCTCTCAGTCACCATGACAATGTGTCTGAGAAGTGACTAAACTCTTCAAACGTGTCAGGAGATGGGAGAGACAGGACAGCACTGGGTCTCAATCATGAGCAGTGTGTTTGTGATCACAGAAGGTGCCTCTAGGCTATTTTAAATTAATCCAGTGTGTAGGCAAGACTTCAGAGAAATAAATTTTGGTTTGATGCAAGTTGGTTGGAACATGAATTAACTCATCTTATTTACGTGTTATAAGGAGTGAACACAGGAGAATGCACTCAAAAGAAAATCCTCCCTGCTGCCACATTTCTCTACTTGTATTTTCTCACTTCCTCTGCTCCAGGGAGGACATTCTCAATTCCCATCACTGAAAAGGAATCTTTTTTTACACATTGTAAAACCTATTGTATTTACCAAACTTCCCCCTTTTAATTAAGGAAAGGGGATTCCTGACTCCATGGTTGTATTAGCTGAACACATAATAGGAGCTAATAAGATGAAGCAAAGTTCTGCAGGAATTATATAAACAATATAAACACTTTTCTATGCAGTTGGTTTGAAAATTGTTTTTAATCATATGGAATTTTTACAAAAAAATCCACATGTACTTCAAGACATTGTTGTACATAATACTGTGACGGTATTAACTAAACATGAGTACAGAAAGGTACAGAAATCTTTCTGTATGAGATCATGCAATCTTCACTGTAATAGAAATGAAAAAAACTACAGATGCTGGAATCCAAAATAACAGGTACTCCCATTCTGACATGGCCACCTCCATTACGACAATAAAGCACAATGAAAAACGTAGGAACATCACCTCATCTTCTGCCTGGGCAGCCTACAGCCCAGAGGACACACATTGAGTTCTCCAATTTCAAATATCTTCCCTTACCAGCCCCACCCCCTCCCTTCTCAGACCTCCCCTCCCTTTCACTCCTCCCTGGCACCTACTGGATTCATTCCTCCCATTGACCAACCCACTGCCTGTCTTCACCTTCTCCACTTTACCACTCTGCCCCTGCCACCCTCTTTTTCTGCAGCTCCCCCAACACCCACACCCAGTCCTGAAGAAGGGTTACATGTGAAAAGTTGACTTCTCCACCTCCTGATGTTGCTTGGCTTGCTATGTTCTTCCAGCCTTCTGCTTATTTCACTGTAATAGAAGGCAGTCATAAATCTTGGGTTTGAGAATGGAGTTCTAAAACTTCAGCTAAAGCTCAAATAATGTCAATCACCTATTGCTACTGTCATCTATACAAACATTTAATATCAAATTTGTATGTCCTTTTTTCCCCTTGGGGTGCAATGGCCGACAGCTGCGAGGGTGGATGTTGCTGACTTGGATTGAACTGTTACCTATCACAGGATGACAGGACCTTTGTTGATGAGATATATTCTGTGTAAATGCAGCTCTGGCAGGCACTCGGACCTAGTGGTGTTGACAGAGCTGGTAGGCCCTAGGACCCTGCACTGTAGGAGGTGAGTACTTGGGCCCTACAGTGGAGAGGTGGATGATCCAACAGGCATTAGGAGTCTACTAGATAGGCACGCACTAGGAATTAACGGCCATAACATGGGCAGGCATTAGAACCCAGACATGCTGGGTCCAGGATTGGTGGCTTAGCTCTAGAATTTTGCTCAGGGGGGCGGGCACTAGGATACTGCTGCACTGAGACTGGGTCCAATCATTGGGACCCAGCAATGTTGAACCAGGAGGATGGTTATGCGAGACCGGCTCGGACCTTGCAATCCTGGCCCTAGGAAGGTGGGAGGACAGGCAGGCTCCCGATGCGGTCTCCTCTACATTGGGGAGACTGGGCGCCTCCTAGCAGAGCGCTTTAGGGAACATCTCCGAGACACCCGAAGAACACCAATCAACCAAATCGCCCTGTGGCTCAACATTTCAACTCCCCCTCCCACTCTGCCGAGGATATGGAGGTGTTGGGCCTCCTTCACCGCCGCTCCCTCACCGCCAGACGCATGAAAGAAGAACGCCTCATCTTCCGCCTCGGAACACTTCAACCCCAGGGCATCAATGTGGATTTCAACAGCTCCTCATTTCCCCTTCCCCCACCTCATCCTAGTTTCTAACCTCCAGCAACACGATCCCCTGACTTGTCCGACCTGCCCAGCTCCTTTTCCACCTATCCACTCCATCCTCTCCTCCCTGACCTATCACCTTCATCTCCTTCCCCACTCACCTATTGTACTCTATGCTACTCTATCCCCACCCCCACCCTCCTCTAGCTTATCTCTCCACGCTTCAGGCTCTCTGCCTTTATTCCTGATGAAGGGCTTTTGCCCGAAACGTCGATTTTGCCTGTCCTCGGATGCTGCCTGAATTGCTGTGCTCTTCCAGCACCACTGATCCAGAATCTGGTTTCCAGCATCTGCAGTCATTGTTTTTACTTTATCCAACTGTATGGCTCTGGCAAGAGCTGTGTTTTAGTTCCAGCCTATGGGGTCTCCAGGATGACAGATATTAGGACCCAGCAGAGCTAGATCTGGCTGAATGGATCATTGAGTACTAGGACCTAGCAGTGCAATCCCCTGCAGGTGGGAGGCAGAACGGGGACTAGAACCCAGCACTTCTTGCTACAAAAAGTGCGTTGGAGCAGGGCGCCAGGACCCAACTGAGCTAACTTCAGGAGAATGTTCACTAGGATATAGCAGTGCTGGCTCCTGTAGGCTGGCAGTCACCAGGACCCAGTATTGCCAGCTTGGGCTGGTGTGGGGTGGCATAAGGATGCACTGGTGCAAGATCTGGCAGACATTCGGACTCAGTAGTGTCTGCTCTGGTGGGCACTAGACCCAGCGGTATCCGCTCTGGTGGGCACAAGGACCCAGCTGTGCCTGCTCTAACTGGCACTAGGACCCAGCGGTATTTGCTCCGGTAAGCACTAGCACCCATGGTGCCAGCTTCTGCAGGTGGCCCTAGGACCCAGTGGTGTTCGCTCCAGTGGGCAAGAGGGCCCAGCTGTGCCTGCTCTGGTGGGCTCTAGGACCCAGCAGTACCAGCTCCTGCAGGCAGACACTAGGACCCAGCGGAACCAGATCGTTTGGGTGGGCACTAGGACCTGGTGGTGCCACCTCCAGGCAGGCACTAGGACCTGGCGATGCTACCTCTGGGCAGGCACTAGGACCCGGCGTTACCAGCCGCTGCAGGTGGGCACTAGGACCCAGCGGTGCCAGCTCCTGCTGGCGGGCACTAGGACCCGACGGTGCCAGCTCCTGCGGACAGGCACTAGGACCTGGCGGTGCCAGCTCCTGCTGGCAGGCACTAGGACCCGGCAGTGCCAGCTCCTGCAGGCGGGCACTAGGACCCAGCATTATCAGCCGCTGCAGGTGGGCACAAGGACCCGGCGTAACCAGCCGCTGCAGGCAGGCACTAGGACCCAGCGGTGCCAGCTCCTGCTGGCGGGCACTAGGACCAACGGTGCCAGCTCCTGCAGGCGGGCACTAGGACCCGGCGGTACCAGCCGCTGCAGGTGGGCACTAGGACCCGGCAGTGCCAGCTCCTGCGGGCGGGCACTAGGACCCGGCAGTGCCAGCTCCTGCAGGTGGGCACAAGGACCCAGCAGTGCCAGCTCCTGCAGGTGGGCACTAGGACCCGGCAGTGCCAGCTCCTGCAGGTGGGCACAAGGACCCGGCAGTGCCAGCTCCTGCAGGTGGGCACTAGGACCCGGCGGTACCAGCCACTGCAGGCAGGCACTAGGACCCGGCGGTGCCAGCTCCTGCTGGCGGGCACTAGGACCCGGCGGTGCCAGCTCCTGCGGGCGGGCACTAGGACCCGGCAGTACCAGCTCCTGCGGGCGGGCACTAGGACCCGATGGTGCCAGCTCCTGCTGGCGGGCACTAGGACCCGGCGGTACCAGCTCCTGCGGGCGGGCACTAGGACCCGGCAGTGCCAGCTCCTGCTGGCGGGCACTAGGACCCGATGGTGCCAGCTCCTGCTGGCAGGCACTAGGACCCGGCAGTACCAGCTCCTGCGGGCGGGCACTAGGACCCGGCGGTGCCAGCTCCTGCGGGCGGGCACTAGGACCCGGCGGTGCCAGCTCCTGCGGGCGGGCACTAGGACCCGGCGGTGCCAGCTCCTGCGGGCGGGCACTAGGACCCGGCAGTGCCAGCTCCTGCAGGTGGGCACTAGGACCCGGTGGTACCAGCCACTGCAGGCAGGCACTAGGACCCGGCGGTGCCAGCTCCTGCTGGCGGGCACTAGGACCCGGCGGTGCCAGCTCCTGCTGGCGGGCACTAGGACCCGGCAGTACCAGCTCCTGCGGGCGGGCACTAGGACCCGGCGGTGCCAGTTCCTGCGGGCGGGCGGTCGGTCGGTCCCGGGTTGTCCTGAAGCGTCTCTGAGGAGCCTCCGGATCCGACTCGCAGGCGCCTCCCGGCCGCAGACAGTGAGTGTGTGAGAGCTGGGGCCGGGGCTCGCTGACAGACACGGGGCGGGGGAGCGGTGCTCGGTGACGGCGCTGGGGAGCCGGGCTGCCGGGGTTCCCCTCTCAACTTTCCCGTGAGCGGGGCATCCTCGGGCCGGGCAGCCCAGCCGGCACTCACCGAGAGGCGGGGAAGAGGCAAATCGAGAGGCGGGGCTGCAGGGAGTCCCAGGCGGGGCCTAGGAGTTGTCAGGGAGGAATTTAAATCCTGCCTCTGAAAGTTTACCAAAGGCAGCAGCATCTTCCCCAGAAACTGCCTCAGTGCCTCTGCAGGAGGAAGGTCTCCTTTTTTAAAAGTTAATTTGGGTTTATCAGCAATTAGCTGTGGACTTGAATCTCCCAGTGGGTTTTATTTTCGTGTTTTATATTTTAATTGCAAAAATATTGACTTTCACAATCATCTTATTGAAAATGTTTGTACTTTAAGACAAAAACAAGGCGTCTAACACATGAGGTAGTTTCATTTAACTTGTCAGTTTCTTTTGAGGTGAGTTGTTGCAAAGTGTGTTTTATTTTGCACTTTCTTCCAAAATATTTGCCTGGTTAATTGTGAAAGTCTGTCTGTTGCCATTATTTTGCATCTTTTTCTCTTCTCCCTCCTTTTTAAGTTCCTTTCTTTGAAGGTTTTAGGCTCAGCACCCCCTGCCCAGGATTTTGACAGCGAAATCTAAGCTGGCTGTCCCATTGCAGTGCTGAGGGAGTGCTGCAATGTCACAGGTGCCATCATTTGCTTTCCTGTCAGCCCCTTCGGTTAGGCTTAAAATATTCTCCCCGCAGTCTGAGGATGGTCAATATCTATCCTTCAATCACCATTGTTTTTAAAAAAAAAACGATGATCTGGCTACAATAGCATTGCTGTTTGTGGGATCTTGCTATGCACAAGTTGGCTGCCACTTTTGCTATGCTGGGGCCAACAACTGCACTTCATCGGTTATAAAATCTTTTCCGGATATCCTGTGGTCATGCAAATTTCTCCAATAAAAGGTGAAACTGCAGTGCCCCTCTCATGTAAACTTGCTTAATATTGAGGTGTGTATCCCTCAAAACCAACTCCACCTGACAGCACCTATTGTTTGTACACCTGACACCAGACTCCTGAAGCAACTGCTCCATTTGGAATCAGTCGTGACAGGACACTCTACAAAAGAAGGCAATGAGCACATTGAGAGATTTCATCAGTGACATGTGGAGTTGAAGTCCAGGTTTTGGAGGAAGCATACAAATCTCGGGGGAAAAAAACTCTTCTACCTGACTTTTCAAGTACTACTAACTCCACCTGTGCCAGAATCTGCAGATGGCATTTTGGATTCATCAGCCATCTCTGATCCCATCAAACCAGAGTGGAAATAAATCGTCCTGAGAGACTGCCCATGAAGCGAAGAATTCAGTGGTAGCCTAGCTTTGCTTCCCCTGAAGCTTAAAAATATCACAACACCAGGTTATAATCCATCACGTTGTATGATTTTTTAACTTTGTCCACCCTAGTCCAACACCAGCTCCTCCAAATCATGGATACCATCCCCTGAAGGTAGTCAGCACTTTACTGTGATCTGATCTGGCTGCACTGATTGCAGTCATTAATGCCTGGTTGAAGTTTTTTTTAACCCCGTGTTTTTGGGCAGTGAGAGTTAGTACCTTAAGTGGCATCTGGATTGTCACTGATTGTGTTTTCACCCGATGTTCAAAGGCACACTCTCCAATGTAGGCTCACAGACTAACAAACAAAAACCTTGCAGATCAGATCATGTTTACCAGCCTGGTTCTTTACTGAGTGTTTATTTGCTGTGTGAAAATTGGGTCGCAGAACTAAAACTTGCAGGTTTAATCACTGGCTTCTGCTAAAACAGGTTGATGGTGAGTTATCATAGTTGACCTCAACCCCTTGGACAAGGGTTGGGAAGAATATGAAGTCCCGTCCTGGCTCCTGATGAAAGAACTTGTAGGTTGGATGGTTTATATTGAGTGCGATGCCCTCTATGTTCAAATAGTAGGTCGGGGATCACTGTTTTGTGCTGGTGTGTTAAAGGGCTACTCAGCCGAGACACCAAATGCGACTGGTATCATGTACTTGTACTTCTGCCTTCCAAAGGTTAATACCTTCAGAAGGGATCAGGATTGGAGATATTTCTAAATGCACATTATGAATCTATTATAAATAAGATAATATCATTCACATACTTGAGTGATTTCAAGTTTACGATCTCATTGTGAGGTTGGCATAATTTATTGTAAACTGCACAACATTGTTGCATTTTCTAACATCATCTGAGCCCCACTGAGTTTGGTGTTTTGTGATCAGCGCAGGATCTGTATGATTCTCTGCATGAACTATACTGATGATAGAATTTCTTGGAGGTGAAGTTATGTTTTCAAGTCAATTATTAGCAATGACATTTATTGTTGTCTTGAGCATCATTGAACATCCTTGTGTATCATTCGTTTGGATGTGTACAGAAGCGTAATTAGCAGAAAAAGTTAACCTTAAAGTTATGAGATGTTTCATATCAGAACCTCTTGTGTTTAAAGGTCTGTTAAGTAACCTGGTTAATGTTTCTCCTTTCAAATTACTATCTTGTATCTTATGTGATAGCAAGCTGAATAGTTATCTCCAGAATAATCATTGCACTTTTTAGCAAAAAGTTCTGTAACGATATAATGTTTTTGGTTAAATAAACCTTATCAATTTTTAAATATATGTTCTGTTTATGCTGTAATCTCTGAGATAGGATTGTGCCTTTATAAAGACTTCGAGGAGAAAGTGAGGATTGCAGATGCTAGAGATCAGAGCTGAAAATGTGTTGCTGGAAAAGCGCAGCATGTCAGGCAGCATCCAAGGAACAGGAGAATCAACGTTTCGGTCATAAGCCCTTCGTCAGGAATCAGGCTTATGCCCGAAATGTCGATTCTCCTGTTCCTTGGATGCTGCCTGACCTGCTGCGCTTTTCCAGCAACACATTTTCAGCCCTTTATAAAGGCTCCCAAGTTTTTATTATCTTGGTTTAATCATAAATATTTTATAAATACATTATATTTTTAAGAGTACACAGTTAGAAAAAGAACATGAGGAGAAAGTGAGGACTGCAGATGCTAGAGATCAGAGCTGAAAATGTGTTGCTGGAAAAGCGCAGCAGGTCAGGCAGCATCCAGGGAACAGGAGAATCGACGTTTCGGGGCATAAGCCCTTGAAGAAGGGCTTATGCCCGAAACGTCGATTCTCCTGTTTCCTGGATGCTGCCTGACCTGCTGCGCTTTTCCAGCAACACATTTTCAGCTAGAAAAAGAACATGCCATATAGGCTTTTGCAAAGTTGTATTCTTCACAGTTTTTATATCTTAGATTGCCCTGGTGGTTCAGTATAATATTTGGTGTTATACTGAACCACAAAGGTCATGTATTTTTAGTGGTACCCTGGCAATTTTTTGGCTTTTGCCAAGATGATAACTGTGACGTTGTGGTCAAGGCTGATCTCCTCAGTGAGGGAAGGCTGCATTGTTGCTGGGGTTGCCTTTCAGGGATATTAAACTGTGGCTCCATCAGTTGGATATTGAAAAATCCCTCAATGTTTCAAAGCTATGCCAGGAAGTTTCTTCAGTGCCCTTGCCAACATTGTGTTTTTTGAGGATCGATGCAGATTATTTGATTACTTATCTGGGTGCTGTCTGTGGGATGTTGCTGGCATAAATTAGCTACAGCATTTGCCTATAAAGTAATAGTGACTACATGTCAAAGGTGATTGATTGGCTTCAATGTTCTTTGGGGCTTTCCAAGAATGTGAAAGGAGCTAGATAAATGCAACATTTCTTCTCCTCTCTGACCACTATCAAAGAAAGATTTTGGGTCAAGGTTCTTCGATTACTAAGTTGACAATGTTGAACAAGAACAGGATGTTTTTTGTGATTGAACTGCCCACTGCTCCTCACTGTCTAAAAGAACCTGTGAAAAATGGCTTTTTCAGTGAGATACTAGAGAGCTGCCAGTTGCTCTGAAACTGTGCTGTTGCACAAATTATTATCCTCAGGAATGCACCAGAGAGGTTGCTGGATTTTAATTAGGTACAATTTTAAATGAATTGAAAACCCCATGGATGGTGTACATTTTGGTAAATGTAGATTTTGTGAGTCCCTCCCATTTTACCATGTTTACAATGCGCCTGTTCATTACAGTTTGGGTGAAGTTGCATAATTTAGGTGAACAAAATGTCAATAAAAATTAATCTGACAAAATGTTAATAAATTATCACACCATCTATATGAAATTGCAAAAAATTAACCATTTAAAGAATTACGCTAACTTTTAAAAAGCGTTCTGGACGTTGCATAGCAAGTACTGTAAATGATATCAGAGAGTGATTACAGGACAGTAATCTCATCAAGGGGTTCAGATAACATTGGAAACAGCAAAGCTTAATGATTATATAACTGCTTTGAAATCGCTTTTGTATATCCATTGTTACTTAGAGCATTGTTCCATTTGGTTAGATGGGATTTTGAAAAGGGTGGATCCTGACCAGGCAACAATTACAGTTCAACAGAAATAAAATTCTGTCCTTCCCAACCTTTTCAACATTTCAGATCAGTGTGAATGTAATCCTGTTCATTATAGCCATTTCAACATAATTTAAGGTGTGATTAGTAGTTAGGTCTCATATAGTTGTATGTTGTTTTTTTGAAATATCTGTTTATTATTGACTGCTACAGCGTTAGAAAATAGTGCATATTAGTGTTCCATTACCTCCAGTATGGATGTACTTCCTCATTTCTTATTTAATGGTACTTTCAATTTGTAGTTTATGTCTTCCACAAAGCATTGCAGGCTTGTTGAGCAACCTGGGAACATATATGGGCTTATATGATCAACTACAAATGTGTTGTTCAAAATAGCAAATTAAAGTCACAACGCAGTAATCATTGTGATACTTTATTACTACTTCTACAATCTTTGACATGGAGTCCGTGGGGAATTGATATTAATTATTGTGCATGTTATCAAATTGAGGTTTTTTTTTAAACTTGCCATCTCCTTCTCATTGTTTCTGGACTTTGCTCTGCTGCAGTTGGCTTTTTCATTTGTCTACATTAACCATTGAATATAATTCACAAAGGAACTTTGTTAGCTGTGAAGCTGTAAAAGATGTTACATGTGTATTTAAGTGTGTGATTCAGCTGTTGCTATCTACGATGGGTGATGAATATATAGCTGGAAAATAATATAATCGTAACCAGGTTTGACAAATTTCAAATCGGAAACTATTAAACAAAAATTAATTTTTAAAATTTTTGTATTCTAAATTGTCATCTCACTGTGAAGAATTCCTCTAATGCAATATGCCAATCTGCCCGGTTTGCTTCCCATCTAGTTAATGACATTAATAAAATTGCATTCTTAGAAGTTGCCTGTTTCAAAACTATGTGCACCTGAGATTTTGGTAAACAGTTAATTGTGAAAGAAAATAGAAAATTTTGCATTCCCAAGTTGCTTAGCTCTGACTTTGATTTTGAGCAATTAGGAATGTTGGTTATAGGTTATACAAGTCTTTTCTGTACTTTGCTTTTGTGTGAATGAAAGAAGGACCCCAATCTGTATCCTTCGTTCTGCCTTTTAAATTTAAAGCCTTTTTCTCAACCAGTTCCCATACCTACACTGCACACCAAACCATAGCCTCCCCAACTAATTCTGGGGTAACTTTGCTACTTGATGAAGGAGCAGTGCTTCGAAAGCTAGTACTTCCAAATAAACCTATTGGAATATAACCTGGTGTTGTGTGATTTTTAACTTTTGTCCACCCCAGTCCAACACCGGCACCTCCACATCATTGCTTCAATGAGTCATTCCTAATGTGTCAGCACACATTCTGAATGTGACTTCCTTGAATGTGTACTCATCACAGAAAACTGATACAGTCTAGACCACCACCCCACTTGGGTCAGTGGTGGTGCAGTTTCCAGGAAGGATCTGTAATTTGTTTGAATAGAATTCTCATTGACATAACCAAAGGGGCAGAGAGGTCGATTGTTATATTCCTCCTGCTTCCTATGGTTACACAGGCAAATGCTGCAAAGCCTAGGCATTGAACATGAGACTTTCTGGTCTGCCTCAGCTGGGCTTTTTCCTCACTCACCAACTTCCTGGTTTGATTATTGACTGAAGTGTTGACTGATTTTAAAATATGCTCAGTTACTGCAGACAGCTAGTTTTTTTAATTTAAGGGTTAAAACAAGGGCTGAAGGAATACATTTGTTGCGGGAGCTCTGTCAACAGTTCTGTATGTGAACCACATAACACTGCTCAGATAACCTTTGCTGTGGTGTTAGAATCTCTGGATTCTACATCAGTCAGCAAATAGCTCTTTAAATAACTTTAGTAAAATAACATGCAGTTCGTTTTGAGATACTTTGGTTCCTGAAACTGTTAACTCTAAACACAGTGAAGCAATGTGTTTACTACCAAACTACCAAATTCAAAGTTAGTAGTTCTCTCAGTTTTGGGCTCATTTTCACCTCGGGGATAGTGGGTTCAAGCTTACTCCAAGAAGTGGAGCATAAAATCTTGGCTGGCATTCCAACAGAATTCGGAGAGGGTGGTGCATGGTGTGAGAGGCTGGCTTTTTGACAAGGTGTTAAATCACGCATAGGAGTTGGCAAAGTTAAAAATCACAAAACACCAGGTTATAGTCCACCAGGTTTAATTGGAAGCATACTAGCTTTCGGCGCGCTGTTCCTTCATCAGGTGTTTGTGGAGGGCTCAATTGCAAGACACAGAATTTATAGCAAAAGTTTACAGTGTGATGTAACTGAAATTATACATTGAAAAATACCTTGATTGTTTGTTGAGTCTTTCATCTGTTTGAATACCATGATAGTTTCACTTCTTTCATGTGTAAATCACAAAACGTTTTTTTAAAAGTTGCATTCTCAGGTTGACTGTAACAATTGGTGCTGGAAATGTGTTGCTGGAAAAGCGCAGCAGGTCAGGCAGCATCCAGGGAACAGGAGAATCGACGTTTCGGGCCTGAAGAAGGGCTTATGCCCGAAACGTCGATTCTCCTGTTCCCTGGATGCTGCCTGACCTGCTGCGCTTTTCCAGCAACACATTTCCAGCTCTGATCTCCAGCATCTGCAGACCTCACTTTCTCCTGTAACAATTGGTGTTAGCTAGACAATATGTTGAAGAGAGGACCTTTGTTTAGTTATTTCCCTGTTGTCTGGCACACCAGCCGGAAACTATTTGTAGCTAACCAGCTAACACAGTGGCAGATCACTCACTACAGTACAATGTTTAAACCTTGGGATCTTTCTGATAAGTTGGGCTTGTTCGCCATGCTGAGTACTTCATTTATCCATTCAGTCACAATTCTGAGTTTTTAATCTCTGTCGTGCCTTATGCTTAAATGCATGGTGTTCAAATGTATTTCTGGGAATATAAATTCTAAAAATCTGATCACATTTTACAATCTAAGAGTGAGTATCATTGACAGATGAAACTCGGATGGGTTTGTGCTGTGGACTTGTATCATTAAAGAAGTATGTCAGCATTGCTCAAATTAACTTAAGTTTAGTAAGCTTTCTTCCCTTCAGTTTGACACAGTTTCTGGAGTGAAAGGAAGATGCACTGATTTATTGAACCACTCTGTTCTCTATGCTGTGTTCATTGTTTTTGACCTGCTAAACCATGAGGGATTTTGCAATTTGAGTCTGTTATTTTGGGATTTCCAATGAGTTCTGTCCAGTGCTGCTTGCTGGGATTTTGGTGAAGTAGGTGACATATCTCCTTGAATTAAGAGAAGCTCCAAGTAACCTAATAAATATAGATTTTGTTTATCAGGAAAGAGTATTTCAAGTTGAATGTAAAGGTGCACACCAAGAAGTGCCATGCACATAATGTTAAACGATGTTGACTTCGGTGTCTCTTTTTTCCCCCTGGGTAGTTGGGTAGCTTAAGTAGCTAATGGTATCATGCTACCAGTATCCCTGACAAAAAAAAGGTCAAGAATAGCGTTATGCCAGTACATCTCTTTCATGACACACTTATACAGCCAAGTTAGGCAAAATTAAAAGCTGTTATAGATTTGGAAGAGTTTTGGACATGGAGTGAGAACATCACAACTTTTATCATAATCATCCTTCTGGCATAATAAACCTAACATCAGCATTCAAAGCTAACTGTATTGCAAGAGACAGTTGTCATATTCGATATCAGATGAGCAGAGACATATTCAGAACATCACAGGGCAGTTCTTAATATTGGGAGTGAGGAACCAAACATTATGCTCAGAGTACAAACATGCTTCTACATCAGCTCAAAAGCTAGTTTGGAGGTGCCTCAGTGAGGGAGAACAGGGAGGCACCCTGACAATATCCTTATTTCTATTTAGTAAAGCATTTCAATGGAAATGAAACATAGCACAATAGTCTACTTGTGCTGTTTTTCTTTGAAACATGTGATATTGAGTTGTGGTTTCTCAGGCAGTAGAAGCCTAAAGTAATACACCAGGAAGTAGCATGTTTCGGCTATGGTGGTGGAACTGCACTGCAACTCATTTAGTCTTGATGGTCAGCACTTTGCAGTAGATTTATCTTTCTGCAGGAAGGCTTTACATATCAGTGATATTTCTTCCAAAATTATCTTCCTCAACTTTGATTCATGTGTTCAAATTTAGCCTTAAAAAGGTTGAATCACGTATGTTTGGCAGTTTTTAAAATCTTAATTGAATTTGCAGTACTTTGGAACAAAATCCTGTTCAAATGTCACTCGAATTGTCACATTCATTGAATGATGGTTTGTGACAGGTTTATTTCTTTATGATGGGATTAGAGGATTTTGTGACTCATCAGGATGGTAATGGGCTTTAATGATGTAATCTTGTGTTACTCTTGATCTCTTGCTGGATTTTCAGTGAATTAATTAAGTATTGAGATTAGATGTGCTTTGAAGCTCAGTTGATCAGCTGCTGGAAAATCGTATTAACTAGAGACTCCCAGGTATGTGATAATGTGCCTATTAAGCTCTGACTTCTTGAGCGGATTGTTTTAATTTTTAATTTCAGACAGTCTTGCCATGTTTGAAAGACATGGGTCATTACATCAGTATATTTTCTCCTAGTCAGAAAAGAGGCACAGATTATATTGCACTCTGAATTGGGGCTGGATTGAGATTATACACTATTTTTGAGGATCTGAAGTTATTAATTATAGGAATACTGCTTACCAAATCTCAAACTGATTGATTGTCATTGGAAATTGGCATTTGTTGCTTTTTGTATATATTCTGGGCAGCAACATGACTCAGTTTGCACTGCTACCTCATAGCGCCAGGGACATGGGATTCGATTCCAGCCTTGGATGACTCTGCAGAAAGCACACAGACCTTCTCCCTGTACCTCTGTGGTTTTATGCGGGGTGCTCAGGTTTCCTCTCACAGTCTGAAGATATGCATGCTCAGTGGATTAACCACAGGAAATTGCCTGGTAGTGTTCAGGACTGTGCAGGTTAGGTGGATTAGTCATGGTAAATGGGGGTTATGGGATTAGGCTGGGTCTGGGTGGGATGCTGTTCCGAGAGTTAGTGTAGATTTGATGGGTGAATGGCCTCTTTCCACACTGCAGGGATTCTGTGATTCTTTATTGAGGTGTCTGTTTAGCTTGGAAGATCGCCATTTGTTCCCCATCCCTAATTGCTCCTGAAGATACAGCTGTAGTCCATACTGTGTAGGTGTACCCATTGTTCTATTTAGAGAGGGAGTTTAACCCAGCAGTAGTGAAGCAATGGCAACATAGTTCTAGGTCAGGATGTTTTGTTGCTTGAAGGGAAACTTGAAAGAAGAGTTGCCTCTCTCTGTTTGTCTGCTCCCCTTTGTGTTCTGGGTGTTGAGGTTGTGGTGCTTGGAAAGTGCTGTTGAAAAAGGCTTTCAATTTGCCCCCTTTTTCCTTAAGCCTGGAGTAAAATTAAGAGTGAGAGAGGAGTAAATTTAAATTCCTGCTGCTGGATATGGCGCATGTGAAGCAGAGTTCAGATGAGGAAAGTTGTTCCTCATATATTTGAATTAATATGTAATGAGAGGAATCTTTTAAGATTTACAGAAATTAAGGACACAGATTAAATTGTGGTGTTAAAAGATGATTTAATAATTATTTGAAACTATTGGGGGAAAAGCAGACAGTGGGACACGGTAGTTTTTTCTTGTGAAGAGCCAAACGTAGATCAAGGTTTCCCAAATGACCACCTCCTATGCTGACTCTGGTTTAGCCTGTTCATTTAGACCAGATAGAAGTATTGCGTTCTGAAGAGGAGTCAATGGACCTGAAAGGTTAACTCTGCTTTTTCTCCACTGATGTTGCCAGACCTGTTGAGTTTCTCCAGCAACTTTATTTTTGTTTCGGATTTCCAAACTCTGCACTTTGTTTTTTTTTTAAGAAGTATTGTGTGTTGCTTAAAGTAGAAAATCAACAGGTGGTGAAATATGGGATGGTGTCAACTGTAATGAGGTGGTTGTACTTGGAAGAGATGAATGTCACCAGAAATCTATGCAACAGTTATTATACTGGATCTCTGAAATGGGTCAGACATACTGAGGAAAATGGGTCAAGATTAGTGTGGTGCTGGAAAAGCATAACAGGTCAGGCATATTCCGAGGGGGAGGAGCCCTTCATCAGGAATGCCCCCTTTCCTGCTCCTCGGATGCTGCCTGACCTACTGTGCTTTTCCAGCACCACTCTAATTTTGACTCTAATCTCCAGCATTTGCAGTTCTCACTTTCGCCATATTGAGGAAAATGGCATTTTTCCTCCGTTGGACTTGTTGCTGTATTCCCAGTTTGCGGATCTTGATTCTTAAAAATATTGGTATTCAGAATTTGTGTGAAACATTGGAGTTTGTGTCTTCGCACCGTCAACTTGCATTTATATCGCACATTTTAACAAAGTGAAACATCCTGAGGCACATCACAGGAGCATTTGACACAGCTTCAAATAGACATTAGGACACAGGTCTGAAAGCTCGATCAAAGAGGTGGCTTTTAAGGAGAGTTTGCTGAGTGTGTGGAATTAAAAATAAGATGCTTGCTGTTTGAACAGAGGTAGTTGTATGTTAAGCACGTCATTCAAGCAGTGTGAAAGTTTTCTGTTTCACTGAGGTGTTTTTTCATTTCTCTTGATATGTCTTCCTACTTGGTGTAGGAAGATTGGCAGGAATGTTGAGAGCTGTTTTATTCTGCCTCCTACTCTACATTCATTGGCTGAGAGGCTGTGCTGCAAGATCTCTGCCAGTGTCAAACTTGATCAATGTAACTCTGACATAAGAACAGTCACTCCATTTTAACATTAATTTGTTCTGTGGAATACTTTGAAACATCTCTACAACTTCACCATATACAGTAAGTGCTTGTGTTAGTCCTCAGAAACACATATTAGAACAGTACGTATGCTTTGGGTAGGCTTGTTCTCCAATTACAGTATTTTTGAAAGCTGCTTTGCCGTTTTAGCTCGGTGTTTATTGTGTGCCCTACTGTGGTCATAGTTACCAGCAAATAAAATGGATTCTGAACACTACAGTGTAGCTACATAATTATTGAGTTTATAATTAAAAGTCTTGTACAGTCTGCTTTTCCTGTTAGAGTTGCATTCAGCTTTCTGAAACACTGCCCATCACAAGTTGTTGATTATACCCCTGTTGTTTTAAACATTACATTCTCATGTTGCAAGCAGTGGGTTAGGAGATAAGCTAGTAACAAATTAAAATCTTACGTACAACAAGCTCTTTTTTTGTAAGTAAACCACTTACTTCCTGACATACTTTCCCCTCACACTTTGAAGAT
The DNA here is from genome assembly GCF_037043375.1 of Chiloscyllium plagiosum. Lineage (NCBI taxonomy): Eukaryota > Metazoa > Chordata > Chondrichthyes > Orectolobiformes > Hemiscylliidae > Chiloscyllium > Chiloscyllium plagiosum. The sequence goes on along the minus strand of NW_028270170.1, from coordinate 13,700,668 downwards.
GACACCCCTATTGTCTGACTCGCCATGAGCAATGCAAGTATACAAAAGAAAGCGGATGGAGCGATCAGCTGGAGGCATTTACATGATGGTTATAACCACAGGAGCAGTTTGAGATTATTGCCTTTTAAATCACTCCACTGCATCCTTATTCTCTATCTAGTCTCATATCATGTCATCTTACAGTGATGTTCCACAATTATCTCAGAACAAAGCCTGCGGTATCGGAGGACCAAGTTGAGAAATGCAGCTAATAAGACCCGATTATCTGTTCTCAGATATTTGCGATTATTGTAAGTTATTTCTCAATTACATTTGCTGCAGAAATGTATTTAAAGAACAGAAAATGGTAGAAATACTGTTTTTTACAGTCAATGATGAACCTTATGCATAGACATACAATACAGATAGAAATATTCCCAAAAACATGACCAACTGAAGCTGATGTTCCATTTGCAAGATGTGTTATCAGTGTTGTAGCAACACGAGGCCCTAAGACATCAACATTAATTTCAGAAAATGTTTTTTTGCTGCAGGTTTTTAAAATTGTCCAATAATTTAAGATATGATTTTTAAAGCTGAGCTTTGAAGTAGTTTTTAAAAATTAATTCTGTTAGCCAGTTCTCCAGAGAGATGCAGTTCAACATTCAGTTATTTTTACGTATCTCCTCTTTTATCTTCTCTATTATTCACCATCCTAACACCCCCCCCCCCCCCCCCACACACACACAGAGCCACACACCTCCCCATTTCCCTTAAAGGTGCAATGCTGTGTATTCATTTTTATTGCCAGAAGCCCTCCAGTACTTTACCCACGTTCTCCCTGTCAGAGCTGAGACAGTGCAACCTTGGGCATCATCATACTTTTGAGGTTTTGTTTTAGTTCATAAATTTATTTATTTGCTATGTTGAGATATTATCCCATATTACTAGATTGGTGATAATTTTGGCGCCAACCATTACTTTCTAAAACTGACCTGTGCATATTCAAAAAGTACGGGGAGCCAGTGAACACAGTCTGCCGATTTCCCAGCAACAAGCCCCAAAAAAGCAGACAATACTCATCCAGAAACCCTAGCCACTCTCCCCTACATCAAAGACATCTCAGAAATGACTGCCTGACCACTCAGACCTCTTGGCATCATGGTAGCCTACAAACCCACCAACACACTAAAACAGCAGCTAATGAACTTGAAAGACCCCAGCCAGACAACAAGTCATTTACAAAATACCTTGCAAAAACTGTAACAAACAGGCAGAAAACTAGCCACCAGATACATGAACATCAACGACCCACAAAAGGACATGATCAACTCACACTAGTATCCTTACATACAGATGACGAAGGACACCACTTCGACTGGGACAACACATCCATCCTAGGACAAGTCAAACAGAGACACACACGAGAATTCCTAGAAGCATGGCATTCCAAACGGAACTCTATCAACCAACACATTGATTTGGACTCCACTTTCCACCCTCCTGAGAAAAAGGACAGCAAATTATATCACCACAGGAAACGACATCACCAGCCCAAGGAATCCTAAATTGAAAGTGGGTCACTAATACAAGTGCTTCACCGGAGGCTCACTGATATGTTACCTAGAATGGTGACAAAATGTCTGAAAATGAACCTTCCAGCTCAGCGAGCAAACCTACATCCAGAACCACAACCTGAGCTACAAATCTTCTCAAAATTTGCTAACTGTGAATGGTTTTATTTAAGGAAAGATATATTGGCATTGGAGACAGTCCAGGGGATGTTCTTGAGGTTAATTCCAGGTTTGGAGGGACTGTCTTGTGAGGAGAGTTGTGTACACATTCAATTTTAAAAAAATGACAGGTAAACTTATTGAAACGTGTCAGATTATTAGGGGACTTGACAGGGTGGATGCGCAAATGTTGTTTCCCCTTATGGGTGAATCTAAGACCAGAGGGCATAATCTCTGAATAAGGGAGTTGCACATTTAAGACAGAGATGAGAAGGAATTTCTTCTCTGAGCGTCATGTATCTGTGGGAATTATTTACTGCAGCAAATTATTGAGGCTGTGTCGCTAAGTGTATTCAAGGCTGAGACAGGCAGATTTTTAATCCATAAGAGAATCAAAGGTTATGGGCAAAAGGCAGGAAGGTGGAGTGGAGGATGATCAAATTGGCCATGATTTCATTGAATGTCAGGGCAGACTTGATGGGCTGAATGATCTCCTACCTCTTTGTCTTATGGTCAATGTTTCCTAAAATGGGAAGCTGTGGCTAGGCTGATGTTTTCTTGATAATTCTATCCAAAATAATTCCAAATGGGAGACTTGAATCTTTGAGTAATAGTTTTAGAGACATCCTGTACACATTCAGTTTTAATTCCGTAATCTACTTTTGTTTGATATTGTCTTTAAGGGCAGTGATGTAATCCTGCATGTGAACAGAGTTTTAAACAGTATGCAGCTTTATGCTTTTCACTGGATGCTAGTATTTTACTGAACTAAATATCTGTGTCAGAGATGGTAGACATTTCAATTTGGTAACATGGTAAAGATCAAAGTGGACAGCCTGTCAATATAACTGTAATAATAGAAATATGTTTGGTGTACTACGTGTGTTACCATTTCAAGTATCATTTATTCTGTTTACAAAACATGCTCAGGAGCACTGATACTTCACTCATTTTCATCTAAAATGGTTTCAGATATCTAGTGTTGGACATCAGAAAATTAGTCAGGAAGTTGAATAGTTGTAGTTGCTCAATTCAGCTTTTAACTATGCCGGATTAAAAAAGCATTAAGCTTAGCCTTCTTTATGCACGAAGGACAATTGCGAGTGCTACACAACAATTAACTTTGAGATGGGTTAATGTTTCATCCAAAAAGAAAGCTTTTCTGACAATTTGGTACTGGTTATGATATGCCAAATTGTGGGCCACACTCCTGGAGTGGAACTTGAACCTAGTGATCTGGGAATGCTAGTACTGAATGTTACTGACATTTAATGTACTGCTGTGTTTAAAAATTAACATTGTTTAACAAAATGTATTTCAAGGAATTTTTTAACTGGCTTGTAGATAGAGGAGGGGTCACTTAATTTATTCTGTCAGCAGGTGTACAAGTGCAAATTCTGATATATATATTATGTCAGTGAAAACTCAATCTGGGCACGTTCACAAGTGCAAGCAACTCGATTGCCTCTACAGTCCTTCACTGATTATGTCTGGATTGTTCAGTTCTTTGCATCTGGCTCCAACCCCGGCCTATTTATCTGAATTTAACTAGCGCCAGGGACTCTGGTTTGATTCTAGCCTCTGGCGACTGTATGTGTTTGTACATTCTCCCCATGTCTGCATGGGTTTCCTCCGGGTGCTCCGGTCTCCTCCTAAAGTCCAAAGATGTGCAGGATAGGTGAATTGCCCATGCCAAATTGCCCATAGTGTTCAGGGATGTGTGGGTTAGGTGCATTAGTCAGGGGTAAATGTAGAGTAATAGGGTAGGGGAATTGGTCTGGGTGGGTTACATTTTGGAGGGTCGGTGTGGACTTGTTGGGCTGAATGGCCTGTTTCCACACTGTAGGGATTCTATAATTCTGTAGGGATTCTGTTGATACTTATTTTTTCTGAATTTAATGACCAGCTATTAAATTGTGTCCTCAATCTGTAAAAGTTTTAAAAATCCATCATTTCTATAATTTCATTTGCAAGTTATTAATTATGGATAAGTAACAATATTCTCCTGGAGTCTGCTCTATTCAGCAATCTGAGTGAATCCTGGTTGACTGGAACTCCCCTTTCTTTGAGGATGGTGTAAGGAGAAATGACACCCTCATTTCAGAAGGAAATTGGATCAAGGAAACAGGCTTGCAGGATCATAGAGATAGAGGATGGAGACAAAGGGACTGATGAATTGCTCTATAGAGATCAGGCTTGGGCTCAATGAACCAAGTGTGATCCTTCTGCCATAATGACAGTAGAACTCTTCACCTTTCTCTAGATGGGGTGAACTGAGGCCAGTAGCTCTCTATCACACTGAGGCAGAGCACATAACTCTACATATCCATTTGAACTCGGGAATTAATTTAGTTACGTTTTGAATGGCGATGATTGGAGGGGTTGGGGGGGAATGCTTTGGGAATATTGGAGGAGAGGGAAACCAAGTACTGTCCTTTAGTGACATCAAATCTTGCCATTGTGTTACATCTTGAATCAAGTTCTTGTGAAATGACTGTGGAATTATATAATCTAGAATTCTATAGTACGGTAACAGTTTTTCCTAATATCATAACAGTTCCAAATGTTTTATTACTAATATTTAAATGGGAGATTTTTAGGAATTGGACGCTGTTCTTCACAATGTACATTATGCATACCTTCCCTTGCATCTTGACTGTTGTACTAGGTTTATTGTAGATTTGATATAACTATTGCTAACTTTCCCACCCTGCTATGAAACCCTAATTAGTGGCTTAATGCAGAGCTGATGAAACTCCTCTCTGTCAGTTCACCCAGTCAGCTACAGATATCTATTGATGTGTTTTGAGTAATTGTTACATGTCTTGAGCACCATCAATCGAAGGTAAACATACCACAATTTCATGTTTTATGAATTACGCTGGTAATTACTTTTGTTGATAGCCAAATGTATTTATGCATTTCTGTAACATTCTGACACAGGAATATTAATCTGAGTGCGTATGACATGGTATTTTAAATACCAGAATTATTCTTTGACAAACATTGAGGGTGCTGAAAATATTTTTTTGTGGAAAGCAAGCTTGGACTTCAAGTTGCTAAAACTGTAACATAGTCCTTTCTTGCAATTGTTTAATTAGTAATAGTTTTCAAGATTACACTGGACAAATAGCCTGGCATAAAAACATAGGAGTAGAAGCAAGCAATTCAGCATTTTTGAGTCGGCTCTGCCATTCAATACAATTAATGTTGATTTTCTACCTCATCTCCATTGTCCTTCACCAGGAAGAAATGTCTCTGAATCTCAGTCCTAAAATGACTGACTCCTTATTCTGCGATTGGCCTCTGATATTAGACTCCATTTATAGTGCATTGCAATATTCATTGAGTACAGATTTTTGTTCCCAGTTCAAAATGTGTTAAATGTTTTATCCAGGCAATCGAGGCTGAATATCAGTGAAATATTTGTTCATACACATTGAAGGTCAAAGAGTTACTCTTGTTCATTCACATACTGACTGCCTAGCTTCCTGGGTATAATCAATTGTTCATACAGACACCAAATCTGAAAATCCTCCCAGGTTATGAGCACAGTCTTCTATTAATTAATCATGAATTTGTTTTGTAGATTGATCTAACACTTATGTAATCAACAGAAAATAGACTTTAACAAAGCCATATCATAACCAGAAAGGATCAGCATTTGAAAACTCAGAAATTGCCCAAATGTTCCAACTTTGTGAAATAATATTCAAGTATCACATCTTATTTACTTTGCACTATTTCTGGCTTTTTGAGTATCCCTGATTTTGATTGTGCCACTATTTGCAGATGTGCCTTCGGCCTGCAAAGTCCTGGGCTCTGGAATTCCCTTCCTAAACCTCACTACCTCTCCTCCTTTAAAATACACCTTGAAATCTATGTTTAACGAAGGTTTTGTCATCTGCATAATATTTCCTTGAGGTTCATAGCAAAATTTTATATTTTTAACGCATCTTGGGGCTCTTTATTACACTAAAGTCTTGATATAACTGAATATTGTTGGAGATTCCCATTTAAAGTGGCTAATAGGTATTACTGAACTGCATGTTGTGACTTTAGCATTACTTTATTCATTTTGTCATTCGCTTCTTACTATATACTTTTGAAAACATCCTAATAAAGTTGTGGTTTAATTAAAGCATTTTGTAAAATAGGGGGATGAGAAATTCTTTTATGCAATGAGCTTTTGCGACCTGAAATGCATTGTTTGAAAAGGAGATGGAAACAGATTTAAAAGTAACTTGAAAGGGAATTAGATGTACACTTGAAAAGGAGAAACGGACTGATGAGAAAGAAGACTGGGACTAGTTAAGTAGTTCTTTCAAAGAGCCAGCACGAATACAATGGGCTGAATGTGGAGGTGTTCTTTCCCTGAATCAGAAGGTTGAAGTTTCAAGTCGATTCCAGATTTTGAGCACAAGCACCTAGGCCGACAATGGAGTGCAGCATTTCACCAGAAGTGCTGTTATCTGAATGAGATACTAAACTTAGGCCTTGTTTGCTCTCTCTACGAGGACATGAAGAAAACTAATGATGCTATTTTGAAGCATTGCGGGGAGGTATCCCTGCCAATGCCTTTTTTTAATATAGAAGATTTTGTTATTATCATCGTGCTGTTTGTGAGAGTTTTGCTGTGAGAAAATTGGCTATCTTATTTCCTATTTTATCACATTGAGCATACTTTATTGTAAAATGCTTTCAAGATATCTGATAGTTGGTGCAGGTGCAAGTTGTTGCCATAGCAGCACTGGGAAATAAAATGCTCTTTGTTTTTTTTAGCTCCCAAGTTTTTATAAGGTTGTCCCTGCAGTATGAGTGTTGTTTGCCTGGGTGGCGCTAGAATGCTTTGAGTTGCATTTCAATTATATTGCAACTACCTATCTAACTATACTGATAACACCATCCGTGTTTTTTCTCCTCAAAGAAGATGGATTAACTCACTATAGTTTTAATACGACAAGTCTCTAGTTTGGTTTGCACTGCTTTGTGTAAAATTAATAAACCTTCACTCTTAACAAAATGAGCTTGGAGATTTACATAAAACTGTTTATGGTACGAGTGGGAACTGTCATGCATAAATATTTATTGCTGGTCCAAATAAAATTAAAAGAAGTTCTTATTTAATGGAGCCCACTTGGGAGTCCTTTATTCGTCCATTTTATGTAGATTAAGTAACTGGGTGCAATAAATGATGCTGGACAAGAGGACCCAAGAATTATTTGCAGCAGCATTTTGGGGGAATAAAAACAGAAAATACTGTATTTGTTTCTCTTCAGAGCAGCACTGAGCTAAACATAACATTAGTTCTGCTTCCCTGTCTTCATGCTGCATGACCTACAGAGTATTCCCAGTATTTACTATTTTTAGTTCTGATTTCCATTACTAATGTACTAGTACATGCATTGTGCCACAGTTATTCAGTATAGTGTCTAATTAAGTGCATTTCACAAAAAAAAGTTCCATGTTCAGGAATGTGGGCATCACTGGCAAGCACAGCATTTATTAATTGTGGTGAGTTAGCTTCTTGAGCCTTGCAGCCCATGTATTATGGGTATACCAACTGCTGTCAGAGAGGAGTTCTAGGAGTTTCAATCCAATGACAGTGGAGGAATGGCAATATAGTTTCAAGTTCTGGTAGCGAATGACTTAGAGCGAAGCTCGCAAATATTGGTGTTCTTGTGTGTCTGCTCTCTTTGTTGTTTTAGATAGTTTCGATTGAAAGTTTTCAAATGGTATTGAAGGAATCTTGGCAAATTACTGCAGTACATGCTCTGGGTGGTACACACTCTTGTGAGGCGAGAATGCGAGGAGTGAAAGTTTTTTAAGGTAATTAATGTGGCATCAATCAAGTGGTCTGCTTTGTCCTAAATGGTGTTGAGATGGTGGGGTTGGAGCTGCAGTCGTCCAGTCAAATGGACGATATTCCATCCTAGGTATTGGCCAGGCTTTGAGAAGTCTGGAGTTAGATTAGATTAGATTAGATTACTTACAGTGTGGAAACAGGCCCTTCGGCCCAACAAGTCCACACCGACCCGCCGAAGCGTAACCCACCCAGACCCATTCTCCTACATTTACCCCTTCACCTAACACTACGGGCAATTTAGCATGGCCAATTCACCTAACCCCTGCACATTTTTGGATTGTGGGAGGAAACCGGAGCACCCGGAGGAAACCCACGCAGACACGGGGAGAATGTGCAAACTCCACACAGAGAGTCGCCTGAGGCGGGAATTGAACCCGGGTCTCTGGCGCTGTGAAGCAGCAGTGCTAACCACTGTGCTACCGTGCCGCCCACCAAGTTATGTAACTTGGTTTCCGAATCTCTGGTTTTGGACCTGTATTTGTCGCTGGAATTTTGATAGAAATAATTCAGTTAAGCTTCTGGTCATTCCATGATGTGGATGGGGGAGAATTCAGTGATGCCAACAGTATTGAATATCTAGGGCAGATGTCTAGATTCTCTCTTGTTGGAAATGCTCATTGACTAACGCTTGACATAACATATTTGAGTAGCATTCAGTATGTGAATGCAGTAAACGATCTTGAATAAGACCATCCAAGAATTAGGAGCAGTGGTATTAAAGTTCCATTGAGAAATTTGAGTGTTCAACAGCAGAGACTAAACTTCAACAGTATGGCAATGGTAGTGAGGCAATCTACAGTATTCCAAGATCATGAAAGGACCTAATGATACAAATTTGTTCTTCTGATTCTTCTGGGATTGAATCTCCACTGTTTGTATAATATACAGCTGTTGGATCTCCAAATCTACTTTTAATTACCTAGTTTCTGTTTTTGAGGTAATGCATTAAGTGTGCATCACTTAGTCCTATATTCATTAGAGGGACAAAAGTTGCTCATAGTCACAACCTCAAGATGCAAATACACAATAGTATGTAATTCTTGTGAGTGTGAGAGTATAAGATTAAAAAACAATGAAAATGTTATTACCTTAATGAACAGATAGTATTATACTTGATGTGTAATGTTTTACACAAAATGTAGGAATGGTTCAACAGTTTTCTACTTAGAGGTTATGCGGTTTGGAAAGTCATACTGTTAGAGTTCAGAAGTTTGCTAGCTTCGTAGAGAGAGTTCTAAAACATGTGACCTTATTTTTGTCTTGTGTTTCACAGCGAACTGAAACTTTAGTTTTTATCAAAATATAAGCTAGTCTACTGGTGACCACAAAATGATTGTCAATTATTGTGAAAGCCCATCTGTTCATGAATGTCCTTTATGGAAGGAAATCTGCCATTCTTACCTGGTCTGGCAAACATGTGATTCCAGACCCATGTCAATGTGGTTGATTCTTAACTGCTTACTGAAATGGCCTTGCAAGCTGTTCAGTTCAAGGGTAAGTAGGGATGTTCAATAAAAGCTGGCCTGGCCAGTGACACCTGCACCTCATGAAAGAGGTCTAGAACCACTGAACATAGGACAAGGAGAAGGCCACTTAGAGCATCAATGAGCAAGAAGTCCTAGTAATTCTTCATTCAGAGGTTAATTAATATTTGGAAGTCCAACCCAAAGGCTGTGGTAGCTTAGTTAATATGTTGATGATGGAGATTAATGGATTTTTGAGTAGTAATGACATCAAGGAATGTATGAACTGTACAGGAAAATGACACCAAGCTAGATGGTCAGCAGCAATCTAGATTGTGGATCATGCTCAAGGGACTGAATAGCCTACTTTGTTTCTGTTTGTTGCTGTTGTACAGTGGTCTAAACCTTGACAATGGTTTGTGAGTACAGCATGGAATACAATGAAACCAAGGTTGAGACATTGGAACGCTTGAAGTTTGACACAGAAGTAAGCCATGTAGTCATTTGTGGTTGTGCTAGTTGGTTGTTTTGTTAACGGCTTCAAGTGAAGATTCACCTTGTTTTAACGACTATTAACCTGACTTCCTGGAAATCACAGCATGTGTTTGATTTCATGGTCTGCTGAGTGTGGTTACTATTTAAGGAAGAAGGAGTCAGTACATTGTGGCACAAACACATTACTTTGGTTTCTAAGAAAATTCTAACTTTCTGTAAGAAATTACTTATTAATCAGACTTTAATTTGGGAAAATCTGGTGGTAAACAAAATTGTGACTTTCAGACAAGTGCAGTTTATGGAAATTCAAGGGAAATCACAGAAAAGAGCCTACTAATCATGATCTGACTGGTGATATACGTTCGAGTACACTATTCATGTGAGGATGAAAGGCAAGGTATAGGGAATAGGGAACCCTGGATGGCAAGAGATATTGAGGCTTTGACTGGAAAAAAAAGGAGGTATGGCTCAGGTACAGGCAGCTGGGATCAAGGGAATCCCTGGAGGTATATAGGAGATACAGGAGTTTACTGAAGAAAGAAATCAGGAGTTTAAAAAAGGGGGCATGAGATAGCCTTGACTGAGAAAATTAGGGTGAATTCAAAGAGATTATTTAAGTATATTAAAGGAAAATGAATAACCAAAGAGAGAGAACAGGACCCCTCGAGGACCAAAATGGACACACGTGTAGAATTGCTGGAGATGGGTGAGTACTCAGTGAATATTTCTCCTCTGTGTTTACTGTGGAGAAAGACATGAAGACTTGGAATTTTAGGGAAGTTAGTAGTGAAAACTTGAGGACTACCTGTATCAGAGTAGAAGAGGTGTTCGATGTATTGGAGTGTTTGAATTTGGATAAATCATCTGGTCCTGACTAGATATATCCAAGAACATTGCAAGAGGCTAGAGAAGAAATTGCCAGGGCCCTGGATATTATTTTTGTGTCGTGGTTAGCCACAGATAAGGTTCCAGCAGAGTGAGGGTAGCAAATGTTGTGCTCTTATTTAAGAAAGGCTGCAAAGAAAAACCTGGGAACTTTGGACCAGTAAGCCTAACATCTATGATAGGTAAGTTACTTGAGAAGATTCTGAGAAATAAGCGATTCATGCATTTGGAAAGACAGGGTTTTATTAGGGATAGTCAGTGTGGGAGTGGGAGATCATGCCTCACAAATTTGTTAGTTGTTTGATGAAGTGACCAGGAAGAGCGATGAGGGCAGGGTGGTGGATGTAGCCTATATGGATTTCAGTAAGGCCTTTGATAAGGTTCCATATGTTAGGTTGCTCTAAAGGTTTGATTGCATGGAATCCAGGGAGAGCTGCCAAATTGGACACACAATTGGTTTGATGGTAGGAAGCATAGGGTAATAGTGGAAGGATGCTTGGCGAACTGGAGGCCTGTGACTAGTGGAGTGCCTCAGGTGTTGTTGCTGGGCCCATTGCTGTTTGTTATCTATATCCATGATTTGGATGAGAATGTATAAGGCATGATTAGTAAGTTTGCTGATGATACTAAAATAGGCAGTATCATGCACAGTGAGCAACGTTATCATAAATTGCAACAGGACCTTCGTCAACTGGGGAAGTGAGCCGAGAAATGACAAATATAGTTTAATATAGATAAGTGTGAGGTCTTGCATTTTGGAAGGTCAAATCAAGGTAGGTGTTTCATGGTGAATGGTAGGGCCTTAAGGGGTGTAGTGGAATAGAGTGACCTTGGAGTTCAGGTGCATGGTTCTCTGAAAGTGGAGTCACAGGTAGACAAGGGAGTGAAGAAGGCTTTTGGCAAATTGGCCTTCATCAGTCAGGACATTGAGTACAGAAGTTGGGAAATTATGTACAGGACATTGGTGAGGCTGCACTTGGAGTATTGTGTTCAGTTTTAGTCACCTTGCTACAGGAAGGATGTTATTAAATTGGAAAGAGTTGAGAAGACATTTACAAGGATGTTGCCTGGACTCAATGGCCTGAGTTATAAGGAGAGGTTAGACAAGCTAGGACTTTTTTTCTTTAAAGCGTAGGAGACTGAGAGGGGATCTTACAGAAGTGTATAAGATCATGAGCGTCATGGATAGGGTGAATGCATTCAGTCTTTTCCCAGGGTTGGGAAATCGAGGACTAGGAGACATCAGTTTAAGGTTAGAGGGGAAAGAATAAAAGGGAACCTGAGGGGCAACCTTTTTACGCAGAGGGTAGTACGCATATGGAATGAGCTGCCAGCAGAAGTGGCTGAGGCAGGGGTACTAACAACATTTAAAAGGCATTTGGACATACATGGACAGGAAAGGTTTAGAAGGAATTGGGCCAAGTGCAGGGAAGTGGGGTTAGCATGGATGAACATTTTGGGCAAAGGGCATGTCTCAGTGTTGTAAGACTCTATGACCTGAGGCTGAATAGCTCATTCCTATTCCTGAAGTTCTTCTGTTATTGAAACATGTGCACAAGACTGACTCCTCTGCAATTCCCCACCTCCCCACCCCCCGAAAAAAAAGTTCAACATGCGTACTTTCTGGCAATAATGGGTGTACATACAAAGGAGAGGTGGAAAGGTTGGTATGAAAAGAATCTGAAAGTTCTTAATACTGTTCGGTCTTTGAAGGAGTGGATCTAATTTTCTTGTGGTACTTACATATCATTCGTTGCAATGATTCTTTGCAGTTCTTGGTGAGTGTGTCCTTCCAACTCCAATCATTTTCTCAATTATAGTTCATTATTTGGGACATTTTACTATGTTAAAGACTGTATTAAAGCAAGTTGTTGCGTTTTCAGTACTGCAACTGTGTTGCGTGTATCACTTTTGATAGTTTGTCCCTGGAGGGAGCTGGAGATTGGCAGCGTAACACAGTTCAGCTCTATTCTCTAATCTCACTGAACCTAATTTTGACAGTTTGAGGAGGGAACAGGAATGGGGAAGTCTCCCACTACACATTTATCAGAAAATAACATATTTAGAAGAGAAATATATTGTACTGTTAGCTTTAAAGTTTCAACGTGTTTTCTGCACTGTTGAGAGTTATTGCTGAGATTTATGAATCAGATGTGAACACCTTCAAAATGACAATAGTGGCCAATGTCGTGCAAAGTAATGTGCAGGATAATAGATTCACAAAAATCTTTTGACTTAACCATTCTGCAGTGTAAAGTGCTACTGGCAGTCTATAGAGCTGTGCATGAAGTTTTGTTATTGTTTCAGTACTGTAATTTTAGATTTATATTACATTTCTGAACATGCAAAGCAGATGGAAAGCATTACAACTTAAAGAAGTAACTAGCTTTGCATGTATAGGAGAGAACCCCTGCGGTTTGATTTACTGTTGAAGTTTTTGGGGGTGAGTACAAGCTGTAAATCAGTTCTCCAGGCTGCATTTCCATTTCTGCATTTGCACCCGGTACATCCAAAACATACAATCTTAGAATAAAAATGTGTATCTCAGCCAACTACTCAAATTGTTTTTGCAAAATAAAACCTCCATGAAATCAGCCATTTGATAGACATTGGCTTTCCAGAAAGGTAAAGGATTTATTCTGATACCAAAAAGGTTTGTTTTAGCTGTGGGGAAAATTCAAAGCATCTTGCCTGTTTAGCCCATTTGACACATTTCTTGAAACTGACGAATTATCTTCTGTTTGTATTGGAGCGTCTTAACTTTGACTATGATGGCAGTCTGTCTTCTCAGCCAGAAAATCCTGGATTCAAATCCCAGTCTACTGAAGTGCAATCTAGGTTAATAATTCATTGTAGTACACAGAGAGCACTGCATTGTCTAAGATGGTGTCTGTTGGTTAATATTTACTGATTGGCTCATTCACCTCGTGTCTTGAAAGTAGTGTTATAGAATGGTTCCCCACAGAAGTAAGCCCTTCAGTCTGTCATGTCTGTGCCAAGTTTCTGCAGAACAGCTCACCACCTCTGCCTCTGGTAGCCCTGCAGTTTTTCTTTCCATTTTAAGAACTAGCTGATCATTTTCTCTCTTTGGCTACATCTGGAAAGAAAAATCAATGTCACTATATTATTAATTCTCCGTTGTCACTTTCTGTAGGGACAACATTCCCTTTGTTAACTCTATTCTTCTTTAAATCTTTATTGAAACTCTTACTTTTATATTTATGGCTAGCTTCTCTTTATTTTCACATTTTTCTGGTCAATCTTTGCTGTTTCTTATTTTCTGTCCAATTTAGTGACCCATGACCTGTCTTTGCATAATGATATCCTTTTTCTTATAGTTTGACAATATCTTTAGCATTTTTTTGTTAACTAAGAACATTAGGCCTGTGCATTGCAATGTGTCTATTCTGAAATATCATCTTAAATATCTGTCATTGCATCTCTACTTGAACCTCATTTACAAATTCACTTCAGCAGTTCTACTTTCTTTCCATTATAATTGCCTTTATTTAATTCTTTAAAAATAGACTTGGACCCACTCCTCTCTTCCACAAACTGAATGTAAAATTTAAATCATTATTATTATACCTATATACACACTGTTCAACGAAACTATCATAAGAACATTCTATGATTTCCTCATCTAGGCTAGCCCTGCCTATCTGACTTTAACTAAAATGTTTATGATTATTGCTGTGCCTTATGGACAAGTCCTTTTTTTTTCCTTTGTACCTCACCCTACTATGTAAAGACCTTTCGCAAAAGTGATTTTTTTACCTTTAGCATTTCTCATTTGGACCCAAACTGTTTCCATATCTTGCTTTCTTAATTTTTAAAAGTATTTTCTAATCACTCTCTTCAGAGATTTGAATCAGGTGGGACTTGAACCCAGGCCTCTTGGCTCAATGGTAGTGTCACTACCGGTTTCCTAATTTTGACAATGAAATTGAGGACTGCTGCAATCAACACCAATGTGATATTGTCAACAAAAATCAAAAAACAACTGAAGGAGCCTCCTCATTACTCCCTCTCGGGTTTAACTCTCATCCTAAAATTTTAGGCATTTTTGCCTGTGTTTTCTGTCTATGATATTCCCACAAACCTGTTCGTCTCATCCATCCTGTGCATCCTATTTGTGAATGTGTGTTTTGATTTAAGGAAGGTATCTGTATTCATTGATAATTTGTCTATTTTTGGATGCTAGAGGATAAGATGGTCATTTTTTTTTGTTTTCTTGGTAATTGGTGAAATCTGATGTGTTTTCCTTCATTTTAAATATTGGTCACAGCCATGCACCAACTATCCTGGAGAGTAAATTGGTAATATTGCATTTTATGCTGACTTGTAGGATAGTGGGGTTCGATTTCTAATACACTATTCCCACCAAGGTCATGACAAAACTAGTTCAACATAAAAACAAACATGTTGAGTTTCAGTTATGCAGTGCATTGATGAGACCACATCTCAAATAGTGTGTGCAATTTTAGTCATGCTATGTAAGAAGGATGCAAACGAGCAGGGCACAATTTAGATGTTTATTAGATTGCTACCTGAAATGTGCAGTTTTATCATGAGGAAAGTTTGGTTGCTAAGCTGGCTTTCACTAGAGTACCGAAAAGACATAGGTATCCTGACTGAAGTATATAAAAAAAAATTGTTGTTTCCACCTAAGTCCAGAACTTCAGGTCTCCCTTTTAAGAAAATAAAGGTCTCTCTTTAAGCACAGATATGAGAATTTTCTTTGAGGGTTGAGAGACACCTGAAGTGAATGTGGGGGCATTGAATATTTTTAAGACAGAGGTGGCAATTCTTGGGAATATGGATTTCCAAACACAAGCTGATCAGCCTTAATCTTACTGAATAGATGAACGGGCTGTTGGGGGCAAATAGGCTACTACTTCTCCTCATTTACATGCGTGTTATAGCTAGTACACACTGTAGCTACTGTGTACTTGTGCTGGAGAGACTGCATGGTTAAGCTGGTAGCTGGGTGTGAATTCAAAGAGCTGCTTTGTCCTGGATGATCAGCTTCTTTATCATTATTAATTCAGTCAAGTAGAGAATATTTCTTCACAATCCTTGTCTTGTACTTAGTTTTAGTATGTGGGGTGTAGGTTTTGAGGAGTCAGGAAGTGAATTACTTGCCACAATTCCTGGCCTCTGACCAGCTTTTGAAGCTATGATATTTACATGACTGGTTCTGAAACCCCCAGGATGTTGATGGTAATCTGTGCGTGTATACTGATAGTGTTGTTATCATATTGCAAGTGGAGTTATCATATTGAAGGCAAAAACTGCCAATACTATTTAAACATTGCTAAGAGGAAATGAAGTGAAGCTTCCCATCTCACACTCATCAGAATAAGATGCAAGAAAGAGACTTAGAAAAGGGACTTTATTTTAATAAAGCCTGAAAGGTGTTACTGATTTGTTGCGCTAACATTGGCATGGAGATGTAGCAAGAACCGCTAACTGTCAATCTTAATTCTCAGAGCACGGAGATAGGCTCTGCCTGCATTTCTGATTCTAGGTCTTACTTGTGGATTATGTTATTGCAAACTCTCGGTGACCTCCTTGTTTGAGGAGATTACTTGATTACTTTGACCTTGTGCGGGATCATAACCAATAGTGGGTTGCATTGAGGCTTTTACAATTCAAAAATAATTAGGGTTAGCTGTGGGCAATGGCCTGAAAGACATATATATATTTTTGAATCCCAGCAAGTTTACTTTCCATTGGGTTAAAAAACCTGCACATCAAAAACCCATGCTGCTGATGCAGGGCTCCATTCACAGCAAGTATGCACCACTACAGTAAACATGAATCAGCTTGAAGCAAACTCTTCCATAGTATTGTGTGTTGTAAGTGCCGGTGTAGAGCTGTTTTTGTTCTTTAGTGCATCAATGTTTTAATGTGTTTAAATGAATAGTGAGAACCTTTGTGGAATTGCATTTACTTAAAAGTTGTTCTCTATGGATTTGGTTTACTTTTTGTGTTTGTGGGAGAATTAAGTGATTGACATCAAATCAATACACATCACATTCACTTAGTCATAGCTTCAATTCAAACAGTGGTTTGTGTTTTCACTCTACTAGCCTTAACCTGATGTCTGGTCCTTCACTTTGTAAAGGCAGTGAGAGAGGAAAAAAAAAATGGATTATGAGTTCAATCTACATTAGATTTAAAGGTTTTACAAGAGTCTGTTAACTCTCTGAAAAACAATAAACTGTAAACTATGCAATGGAACTCACAAAAAGAATGAATTAATCTGGATTCAAACCTGATATTTCGAAACTACCCAATTGCATTGTGAAAATTGCCAAAGGAGTACCTTTTTTGTTTTGGGGCGAAAAAAGCTCCTTGAATTAAACAAATTTTTTTTCTCCTCTTGGCAAAAACCTTCTTTGTTTATTCACATAATGTGATGAGACTTGCCCATTTAAGTGCCCTTGAGTTACGAAGTTGAATACAGTTAGCAAAATCCTCATCAACCACATTGTTTTGTGGTTGCATATTGAGTTGTATATAGGCCACACCTGATCAGGATGGCTGATTCCCTGCCCTAAAGGGCATTAGTGAACCTGATGGGGTTTTATGGTAATCTGGTGGTTTCCTAGTTATCATTATGATAAAAGCTGCTAATTCCAGATTTTATTTGATTGTATTTGAATTTTCCAGCATTCCATAATTTAATTTGAACTTGCTCTGGATCATCCATTTTTGGAATCTTTGGAGTGTTAGTCCAGGTACATCCACAAGAAAATCGCTTACCTAAAGTGAAAGCTGGATCCACAGCCAGTGATTGCCATAATAAGAAATGACTTAGTTCGTATTTTGACTTAGTGTTCTTGTAAAATATTTAAGAGTGTTATATTACTTCAAATAAACAATAAAAATATAACCTGGAGAAAAAAAAGTGAAGTAAATGAAGAATGTCAGGCATATCTGAGTGCATGAGATGATCTGTGTCCATGTCCAGCTACTCGTGCAGCTATATCTGCAAACTGAGTAGTAAGTTCTTTGTTTTGGCAAATTATTAATATATTCAGGTCCTCCTGATCCCAAAGGAAGCCTTGTAAGCAGACCAGATGCCACGGTGATCTATGTGAATGCTTATCTAACCATAATGTTGTGTGCTTCCTTAACATTCCTTCACAGTATATCATGCTTTCCATGATATTGCTTGTATTAAAGCATGCCAATACTATCAATTAGCTAAAAAAGCCGTCCAAGCCACCCATCAAAAAAGCCAATTTCTATACATTGTAACCCTTAACTGTACGCGAGATTTGCTTTAAATTTAACAAGGATACAGAATGGAAAAGAGTGGAAAACATCAGGGCTGTTATTCCCACATGTCTGATTTCACCCCTAATGCCTTTTGCCTAACTACGACTAATGACAGAGGTTTAGGGTTGAATTTTCTTTTTTTCTTGCCAGGCATAAAATGAAAAATAGTGGACCAACTGCTCCAATTGCAGACTGGCCAATTCCTGTCTCCTTGAAGAAGGGCTTATGTCCGAAACGTCGATTCTCCTGTTCCTTGGATGCTGCCTGACCTGCTGCGCTTTTCAGGCAACACATTTTCAGCTCTGATCTCCAGCATCTGCAGCCCTCACTTTCTCCTCCTTGATATCAGATGGAGTGTAATGCAAGTGGCTCACGTGGAAGTCACTTGCATCTCTAAAACAGGCTGGCTGGTTGTTATTGTATTACTATTTGTAGGATTTTAGGGGAGGCAATGGCCTAGTGGTATTATTGCTGGACTGTTAATCCAGAGACCCAGATAATATTCTGAGGACTTGGTTCAAATCCTGCTGTGGCAGATGGTGGAATTTGAATTCAATAGTTTAATGATGAACATGAATCCCTTGTCAATTGCTGGAAAAAATCCATTTAGTTCTCTAATGTCCTTTTAGGGAAGGAAATGCAATATTTACTTGGTTTGGCCTCCATATGACTGTAGACCCACAGCAACATGGTTGACTCTTAACTGCCATCTGGGCAATTAAGGATGAATAATAAATGCTGGCCTAGCCAGCGATGTGCTCATCCCTGAATGAAGAAACAAAAACAATTTGCTATGTGCAAATTGACTATTGTGTTTTCTTTAATACAACAGTGTCTGCAATTCACAAAGGGTTTCCATTGATTATAAAGAGCTCAGGGTCTCCTGATGTCATGGAAGACAATCTAGAAATGCAAGTCTTTCTGTCCTTTTTTTGGGTGACAGTAAAAGTGAGTTGTTGCCCCCAAAGTAAGGTTGCTTTCATGTCCCTCGAGATAAGAAACAAAACCAGAAATTACTGAAAGAACTCAGCAGGTCTGGCAGCATCTGTGGAGAGAAAGCGGAGTTAACATTTTGCATCCAGTGCTCCTTCCACCAATTTCTGTTTTTGTTTCAAATTTCCAGCATCGGCAGTTATAGAATATAAAGCAATATAGGTTCTTTGTTTTATTTCCTTTTACATAAGGCCTAATGGGAGTTACTTGAAATGGATCTAATGCTGCAGGGAAAGTCACTTACTATGCAGGAAAGTATCAAATAATTTTTGCTTAATATTCATTTTTGTGGAATTTGGGTGTCGCTGGCTGGCCAGCATTTATTGCCCGTCCCTAGTTGCCCTTGAGAAGGTGGTGATGAGCTGTCTTCTTGAACTGCTGGAGTCCACCCGCTGTGGGTTCACCCACAATGCCCGTAGGTCAAAATCGTGGAATTCTCACCATATCGACAATGAAGGAACGGTGATATTTTTGTCATTTACATAAATGATTTGGATGCGAGCATAAAAGGTACAGTTAGTAAGTTTGCAGATGACACCAAAATTGGAGGTGTAGTGGACAGCAAAGAAGGTTACCTCAGATTACAACAGGATTTGGACCAGATGGGCCAATGGGCTGAGAAGTGGCAGATGGAGTTTAATTCAGATAAATGCGAGGGGCTGCATTTTGTGAAAGCAAATTTTAAGGGTTCAGAAAATATTTACAAGGATATTGCCAGGGTTGGAGGATCTGAGCTACAGTGAGAGGCTGAACAGGCTGGGGTTGTTTTTCCTGGAGCGTCGGAGGCTGAGGGGTGACCTTATAGAGGTTTACAAAATTATGAGGGGCATGGACAGGATAAATAGGCAAAGTCTTTTCCCTGGGGTGAGGGAGTCCAGAACTAAAGAGCATAGGTTTAGGGTGAGAGGGGAAAGATGTAAAAGAGACCTAAGGGGCAACGTTTTCACGCAGAGGGTAGTACGTGTATGGAATGAGGTGTCAGAGGATGTGGTGGAGGCTGGTACAATTGCAACATTTAAGAGGCATTTGGATGGGTATATGAATAGGAAGAGTTTGGAGGGATCTGGGCTGGGTGCTGGCAGGTGGGACTAGATTGGGTTGGGATATCTGGTCGGCATGGACGGGTTGGACCGAAGGGTCTGTTTCCATGCTGTACATCTCTATGACTCAATGATATATTTCCAAGTCATGATGGTGAATAGCTTGGAGGGGAACTTAAAGGTGATGGTGTTCCCATATGTATGCTGTCCTTCTCCTTTGAGATGGAAGTGGTCATGGGTTTGGAAGATGCTGTCTGAGAATCTTGGGTGAACTTCTGCACGGCATTTTCTTGATTGTACACACTGCTGCTACTGAATGTTAATGTGGAGGGAGTGAATGTTTGTGGATGTGGTGCAAATCATTAAGTGTTGTTGGAGCTACACCCATCCAGGCAAGTGGGGAGTATTCCATCACATTCCTGACTTGTGTCTTGTAGATTGTGGGACAGGGTTTGGGGAGTTAGAGGATGAGTTACCACCACAGTATTCTGAGCCTCTGACCTGTTCTTGTAGCCACTGCGTTTGTGTGCTGAGTTCAGTTGATTTTCTGACCAATGGTAGCCCCCAGGAAGTTGGTAATGGGCAATTTAGTGATAGTAACACCATTGAAGGTCAAGAGGTGCTGGTTAGATTGTCTGTTACTGGTAATAGTCATAGCCTTGCATTTGTGTAGCGTGAATGCTACTTGTCAGCCCCGAGTAGTCAGGCCGGAGGCTGGAAGAATGCAGCAATCCAGGCAGCATCAGGAGGTAGAGAAATCAACATATTGGGTGTAACCTTTCTTCAGAACTGGAGGGGTTACTTCTACTGAAGAGGACCATAAGTGATTCTCCATTCACAATTCAGCCTATGTCTTGAAATCTGATTATTTGTAAAAATATGTTTACAAAATGGTAACTTACAGTTAATAAAGGAATTCTGTACATCAGTCTTATATTCCTTCTGACTTAAGATCAATAAAATTTGTTTCAAATTTTAGAAAAAGCAGTCCTGGAGAAGGGTTACACCCGAAATGTCGACTTCTCCACCTCTGGATGCTGCCTGGCTTGCTGTGTTTTTCCAGCCTTCTGCCTGTCTACTTTGGAATCCGACATCTGCAGTTTTTTTGCCCCTAAATTGTCAGCCCAAGCCTGGATATTGTCCAGATTTTGTAGCATTTGAATATGACTGCTTCATTATCTGAGGAGTCGCGGATGGTGCTGAACATTGTGGAATCATTGGTGAACATCCCCACTTAACTTTATAAGAGAGGGGATATAATTGATAAGCAGCTTGTATCATCAAACAGATTTTCAAACTGTTGAGGTTAAAAAACAGTGCCAGAGAAAGTCAGTAGGTCTAGCAGTAGGTCTAGCAGCAACTGTAGAGAAATAAACAGAGTTCATATTCCAAGTCTGATATGATTCTTTTTCAGAACTTTTTGATGAAACTGGGGTTTAAAATGCAGGAATTTGGCCTCAATGTCAATGAATAATTGAATGAAAAAGATGTGACCTTTGGCATTACAATTTACTGTGACAGAATTACTGCTTTGTACGTGACACAGGATTCAAGAGTCTCTGTGTAGTTTTGAGGCTACAGGCTGAAAGCTTGGTACTACAAATAAATTGACACAGGCTTTTTAATATGGCTACAATGTAACAAATCTGCACCCAATATGCTATGTAATCCTTTGTAGCCTGAATATTTAGTTAATACAACGGGACTTTCATCTGTGAATGGCACGTTTTTGTGGGTACATAGGATCTTCATAATGATCTTTGCTTCTAATCTCATTGAAAAAGGTTTGAAAGCTTTTGTCTATGTTCTTCAAATATTCCTCTTCTTTAGTGCAGAGCCAGTATCTGCTTGGGTTCCGGCAAGACTGTCAAACATTCTTTGAATGTATGTCTGTAGCATTTCCTCCTTTTTAAGGAAATGCTTGTTTTCACATTTACACAGTATGAGTGGTACTTGAAGCCTTTTGTAATTCTGTCCCTTTTACCTCCCCCACCCGTCCTCTTTTCCTCCTCCCTCTCTCAATAAAATGGATAAGTATGATAGTGTGTAAATGAAGATCAATCAGTTTGTCAACTTGCTGTATAAGGTGTTAGCATTGCTGGCAATGCCATCACATTGTGTAGGGTGCACCCACAGTGCTGTAAGGAGTTCCAGGGTTTTTACCGAGTACAGTGATGAAACAGCGATATATTTCCAAGTCAGGATGTTATATACTTCAGCAGGGAACTTGAAGACCATGGTGTTCCCATAAAACTGACCCTGTTGTCCATCTAGATGATGACAAAGGAGGCTTGGCAAGTTGCAGTGTAGCTTGTAGATGGTATACACTGCTGCCACTGTGCACTGTTCTTGAGAGGACTGAATACTCAAGGTAATGGATGGATTGCGAATCAAACTGCTTTGTCATGGATAGTGCTAAGCTACTTCAGCATTGTTGCAGCTACACATATCCAGGCAAGTGGAGAGTACTTTGTCACATTCTGAACTTGTGTCTTGTGGATAGTTGAAGGTTGTCAGTTTGGAGGTGAGTGGTTTGCCATGGAACTCTGAGCCTCTGACCTGCTTATGTCGTCACATTATTTATATGGTTGAGCCATTTAAGGTTTTAGTCAGTGCTAACCTGCAGGATGTTGTGGTTGGGAATTCAGCAATAGTAATATTGTTGAATGTTAAGGGAACGAGAGTAGATTCAGTTTTGTTAGAACTGGGCATTGCCTGTCACTTGTGTAGTTGTAACATTCACACCACGTATCAGCCCAAGTCTGAATGTTATCCAGATTTTGTTATAATCAAGCATGGATTGCAACAATACACATTTCTTACACTGTAGCACCATTACATTCCTTCTTTTGTTGAACTGTCTTTGGAGTGTACATAATTTTTTTTCAAATGATTTGGCTGAGTTTGAATCTGTATAAATTGTTGTTTTATCATGCTAAAATTATGATACCTTGACCACTGCCTCTTCAACACTATGGATGAGGTTAAAAATCACACAATACCAGGTTATAGTCCAACAGGTTTATTTGAAACTGCTAGCTTTTGGAGCGCTGCTTCTTTGTCAGGTAGCTAGTGGGCAGGGTTATAGAGCACAGAATTTATAGTAAAAGATCAAAGAGTCATACAACTGATGCAATGTATTGAACAAACCTAGATTGCTGTTAAGTATTTAATCTCTTGGAATAATGATGCAGGTTTTGATTGATTAATATGTAAATCCCAGAACTTCTTTCAAGTCACAGCCTGACACAACTTAAGTCAGCAAACCAGTCTGATTCAAGGTTGGGATGTAGACAGATTCTAACCTCAGCTTTGATGCATTGTCTGAGCTGAGATGTCTTTTTTTTTTTAAAAACTGATAAAACCTTAAAAATCACACAACACCAGGTTATAGTCCAACAGATTTAATTGGAAGCACACTAGCTTTCGGAGCGTTGCTCCTTCGTCAGGTGGTTGTGGAGTATAAGATCGTAAGACATAACCACCTGACCAAGGAGCAACGCTCCGAAAGCTTGTGTGCTTCCAATTAAACCTGTTGGACTCTAACCTGGTGTTGTGTGATTTTTAACTTTGTACACCCCAGTCCAACACCGGCATCTCCAAATCATGATAAAACCTTAAGTTGTCTCAGGACTGTAACTTGAAAGAAGTTCTGGGATTTACATATTTATCATTCCAAATCTGCATCCCCATTCTAAGCGATTAAAGACTTTAACAGCAATCTAAGTTTGTTCAATATGTTGCATCAGTTGTATGAAACTTTGATCTTTTACTATAAATTCTGTGTCTTATGATCCTGCCCCACGAGTTACCTGACAAAGGAACAGCACACCAAAAGCTTGTACAAGTACAGAATCCTTTATCTGAAACACTTGGGACCAGCTGGTTTTTGGAATTCAGAATTTTTCAAATTTTGGTATAAGTGACTGTTCAATGGTGAAATTTAAAATAAGTCTTACTGAACAGCAGACTCACTGTGAATAATGGGCCCTGGGACAGAATTGAGGCCTGCCAATGCTGGGCCACACCCCTCCACATTGCATCTGAGTGACACGCGTCGAATGGGTGTGGAGTTGGGTTAACTGTTTGCACGCCAAACAACCTTATTAATGAGATAAAAACCTCACCAAAAAAACCTTTGGATTTTGGAGCTTTTCAGATTTTGGGATTTTGGATAAAGGGTTGTCTACCTGTACTTTAAAATAAACCTGTGGGACTATAACCTGGTGTTGTGATTTTTAACTTTGTCCACCTCAGTCCAACACCAGCACCTCAGCAAAATGGGTGAGTATATGCCTTGAGGGCGCAAGCCACAAAAAGTTACGTTATTAGCATGTACCTGCATCAATAACGTGTATACATTGTTGAATAGCAGAGAGATCAAAAACCTGGATTAAGTGTTTGTGCAGTATGCTCTTGAGATGCCATTACCCAGAGGTAGATCAATTAATAAGTGATTCAGGGATAATATGAAATCCACTCCCCCGGCATCCCTTGCTTCTAATTTACATTTTCAGTGAGAGGCGATTTGGGGAAAAACAAAGTCTGCTGAAGTATTTGAGAATACAGGAGGAGAAAACTTGGAGAGTAATCTGGATGTATGAGGATAGTTTATAATTTTAGGCAGGTGTGTTGGGAGGCAGTAAGCATCGTAAAGGATTTTGTTCGAAGGAATAGCATGATACCTGCTTCAAGAGCTGCAGTGTCTTGATTAGATTAGATTAGATTCCCTACAGTGTGGAAACAGGCCCTTTGGCCCAACAAGTCCACACCGACCCTCTGATGAACAACCCACCCAGACCCTGCAGTTACTCCTTCACCTAACATTACGGACAATTTAGCATGGTCAATTCACCTAACCTGCACATTTTTGGACTGTGGGAAGAAACCGGAGCACCTGGAGGAAACCCACGCAAACACGGGGAGAATGTGCAAACTCCATACAGTTGCCTGTGAGGCGGGAATTGAACCCCGGTCTCTGGCACTGTGAGGCAGCAGTGCTAACCACTGTGCCGCTCAGGTAGAACTTATATTACAGCAGGAAATGTCTGTAGGCATTTCAAGGAGGAGGAGGTGAAAATCTATAAGAACAAAGAGCAAGGAAAATTACAGTACATGAACAGGCCCTTCAGCCCTCCTAGCTTGCGCCGATCTAAATCCTTTATCTAAACCTGCCGTCTATTTTCCAAGGATCTGTATCCCTTTGCTCCCTGTCCATTCATGTATCTGTCTGGATACATCTTAAATGAACCTGTCTCTATCTCTGCTGGCAACGCATACCAGGCACTCACCACTCTCTGCTTGAAGAACTTTCCACGCATTTCACCCCTGAACTTTTCCCCTTTCACTTTGAACTTGTGACCCCCCATGTAATTGAGTCCGTCACTCTGGGAAAAGGTTTCTTGCTAACCACCCTGTCTACACCTCTCATAGTTTTGAAGGCCTCAGTCAGATCCCCCCTCAACTTCAATCTTTCCAATGAAAATAATCCTAATCTACTCAACCTCTCCTCATGGCTAGCAGCCTCTACATCAACCTGGGGAACCTCCTCTGTACCCTCTCCAAAGTATCCACATCCTTTTGGTAATGTGGCGACCAGAAATGTACGCAATATCCCAAATGTGGCCGAACCAAAGCCTTAAATGACTGTAACATGACCTGCCAACTCTTGTACTTAATATCCTGTCCGATGCAGGAAAGCATGCCAAATGCCTTCTTGACTACTCTACTGACCTTCAGGGAACAATGGACCTGAATACCCAGATCTCTCTGTACATCAATTTTCCCCAGGACTTCTCCATTTACTGTATAATCCGCTCTTGAATTGGATCTTCCAAAATGCATCACCTTGCATTTGATTGAATTGAACTCCAATTGCCATTTTTCTGCACAGATCTCCGCCCAACTCTCCAATCTATCCATATTCTGCTGTAATGTCTGACAGTCCTCTTCACTGTCTGCTACTCAACCAATCTTAGTGTCGTCTGAAAACTTGCTAATGAGGCAATCTACACCTTCTTCAAAATCATTTACATATATCACAAACAACAGTACTCCCTGTGGAACACCACTGGTCACAGGTCTCCATTTTGAGAAGCTCCCTTCCACTTGGACTCTTTGTCTCCTGTTGCCCAACCAGTTCTCTATCCATCTAGCTAGAACACCCTGGACCTCATGCAACTTCGCCTTCTCCATCAGCCAAACATGGGGAACCTTATCAAATGCCTTACTAAAGTCCATGTATATGACATCTACATCCCTTCCCTCATTAATCAATTTTGTCACCTCTTCAAAGAATTCTATTAGGTTTGTAAGACATGACCTTCCTTGCACAAAGCCATGCTGGAATTAAACAAAGGGATTAAATTAGATTTGACAAGGATAATGCACATTTGCTACTATCTTTCAATGTAGAAAATCTCCTGAGGTACTCCACACAGCATTAGCAGTCAAAAATGGTTCCTAAACCAAAGAAGGAAAAATGATGATGACTAAAAGGTTGGTCCAAGAAGTGTGTTTTAAAGAGTGACTTGAAAGAGGCATGAAAAAGTGTTTGGAGTGGGGGTTCCAGAGTACTGTGCTTATACTTGGAGCCTGGGCCCCAAACTGAGGGCAGCTGAGCCCCCTACAGCCCAGACCCCAGCTATCAGGTCATGTATGGGTAGCTGAAAATACAGTCTCCAATGTCAGAGTTAAGGGCACAGGGAATAGAGATGTACAGCATGGAAACAGACCCTTTGGTTCAACCCGTCCATGCCGAACAGATGTCCCAACCCAATCTAGTCCCATCTGCTAGCACCCGGTCCATATCCCTCCAAATTCTTCCTATTCATATACCCATCCAAATGCCTTTTAAATGTTGCAATTGTACCAGCCTCCACCACTTCCTCTGGCAGCTCATTCCATACACGTTGCACCCTCTGCATGAAAAGGTTGCCCCTTAGGTCTCTTTTATATCTTTCCCCTCTCACCCTAAACCTTTGCCCTCTAGTTCTGGACTCCCCACCCCAGGGAAGAGACTTTGTCTATTTATCCTATCCATGCACCTCATGATTTTATAAACCTGTATAACGTCACCTCTCAGCCTCTGACACTCCAGGGAAAGCCCCAGCCTATGTAATCTCTCTCTATAGTTCAAATCCTCCAACCCGGGCAACATCCTTGTAAATCTTTTCTGAACCCTTTCATCTTTCCGATAGGAAGGAGACCAGAATTGCACACAATATTCCAACAGTGGCCTAACCAATGTCCTGTACAACTGCAACATGATCTCCCAACTGTTGTACTCAATACTCTGACCAATAAAGGAAAGCATACTAAACGTCTTCTTCACTATCCTATCTACCTGAGACTCCACTTTCAAGGAGCTATGAATCTGCATTCCAAGGTCTCTTTGTTCAGCAACACTCCCTAGGACCTTACCATTAAGTGTATAAGTCCTGCTAAGATTTGCTTTCCCAAAATGCAGCACCTTGCATCCTTGTCCCATTGGCCCATCTGGTCAAAATCCTGTTGTAATCTGAGGTGACTCTCTTCGCTGTCCATTACACTCCAATTTTAGTATCATCTGTAAACTTGCTCACGTCCAAATCATTTATTAAATGATGAAAAGTAGTGGACCCAGCACCGATCCTTGTGACACTCCACTGGTCATAGGCCTCCAGTCTGAAAAACAACCCTCCACCACCACCCTCTGTCTTCTACCTTTGAGCCAGGTCTGTATCCAATTGGCTAGCTCTCCCTGTATTCCATAAGATCTAACCTTGTTAACCAGTCTCCCATGGGGAAACCATGTCGAACCCCTTACTGAAGTCCATATAGATCATGTCTACCGCTCTGCCCTCATCAATCTTCTTTGTTACTTCTTCAAAAAACTCAATCAAGTTTGTGAGACATGATTTACCACGCATAAAGTCATGTTGACTTCCCTAATCAGTCCTTGATTTTCCAAATACATGTACATCCTGTCCCTCAGGATTCCCTCCAACAATTTGCCCACCACCGACGTCAGGCTCACTGGTCTATAGTTCCCTGGTTTGTCCTTATCACCTTTCTTAACCAGGTTAACCAATCTCCAGTCTTCCGGCACCTCATCTGTGACTAAGGATGATACAATTTTCTCAGCAAGAGGCCTAGCAATCACTGCCCTAGCTTCCCACAGAGTTCTAGGGTACACCCGATCAGGTCCTAAAGAAGAACCTAAAATCAGTGAAGTGTATGTTTCTCAGTAGAGTTTAGATGGTTATGGAGACTGGGAAGGTAAATGAATTAAAGTACAAAGCAGGCAATTTTAAGTTTGAGATGTTAGTGAACTGAGACTCATTGAAGATCCCTGAGTACCAGGGTAGAGTGTGACCAGAACTTGGCTTGGGGAAAAATATGTGCAGTATTGATTTGTATGAAGAGTATATGGTCAAAGCCTCTTTAATGATGACCAGCATGTTGTTGTTTCTTCAAAATGAAGTGTGTTTATTCAGCCTATTAGTTTTGCAGCTGGGGTATGGTTGAAGACATTTTTCCTTGTATTGAGATTTTGTTGATTGAATGGAATTTGAGTAGAATTTGAGAATATTACTGTTGAACTCTGTGAAGCCACATAGTACTTCAGCATTGAGTTGAATCACTGTGCTAGGCACAGAGACAATTTAGAAAAACAATTAAAGGAAATAAAGCATTCTGATTTAATATCTATTAATCACTTTTGGAATAAATTACCAGCTTCCTGTAGTAACTGAAAAAAAAGCGATGTCTTTTGGTTGAAAGTAGTCTGCTTTAGTGGTACAGTACTCTCCCTTCCAAACAAGTGTATTGTCTGTTTCATGCTCAAACTGAAAGATTGGGTTTTAATTGCTGTTAAACATTTGAACCCAATACTAAAATAGAATCATCTCACACCCTGCAAAAAGAATCAGTTATACTTCAGCATTTTATGGAAATAGAACTTTTAAAATGATAGTTAATCAGGGCAACCATCTTTCGGGCTTATCTGTACTGCTTAAAAAGAAACTACTGTACAAGTCAACTGGAAGAAGTTTTTTTTCTCTTTTGAAGGGTAAGGCAATCTATTTTTATTGTTCTCCCCAGGAAAGATGTTGAATGTGAAGGATGTTTTTGGATCAGTAGGCTTTTGCAGCAACATCCAGATAACCTTTTTACTGCTTCTATCAGACACTCAGTATGCATTAACAACGCATGAATCATTTAGGTAGATGTTCCTACTGCATCCTGGCTCAGAATTTATCATGAAGTTTCAGCTTTGTCATTGGATTTTGACCAGCATCTGCTCTCCCATTAATTGAAAATACTTCTAACGATTATTCAAGGACGTGCTTTTTAAAGACTTGCCAGAATTTCATAAGACTGAGTAAACTCTAGATAAAGAGAGGTTCTTCTTCAAGGCCAAAATACCAGTGTCATAAATCATTGTTAATTTTGTTAAGAGAATTTCACGCTCTTTTTGGGGTGTTTGGCATTTCTTTGTAAATGTGAGAGACTTTGCAGTGACAGCCTTATATAAAAGAATGATATCCACGGACTGATTGCAGACGAGATACTTTTTCTGTTTAAATAGCCAGTTCTATTTGGATAGAATATTAACTTCAGTTTAAATTTCAGTATGATCAAGTAACTTTGCCCTACTCCACTTTCCCTCTTGTTCCTCATGTCCTTAATTCCCCATGCAATCAAAAATCATTCTATCCCAACCTTGAATGAATATGGGACAAAGAATTCCAAAGATTTGCAGGCTTCTTCATTTGAGTAGTTTCTCCTCTTCTTGGACTGAACTGGTTGTCCTCTTATCCTGAGACTGTACCCCCATGTTCTAGATTCTCTAACCAGGGGTAACAACCTCTCAGTGTCTACTCTATCAAACTCCTTCAGAATCTTGTATGGTTAAATGAGATTACTTCTTATTCTTCTAAACTCTGGAAATTATAGTCCCAATTTATTCAGCCTCTCATCGGACAATCCTTTCATGCGACAGAACCAATCTAGTGAACCTTCATTGTCTTCCTCCAAGGCAAATATAGCATTTCAGAGATCAAAACTTTGCATAGTAATCTAGGTGGGGGTGTTACTAAATTATAGAAGGTTTCCTTGTTTTTTGTACAGTATTCCAGTTCCCTTGTGCTTTTTTGCAAAGTGTTATTTTTCTTCCAAATTGCTTGCTGTAAGTGCATTTATTTTCTTATTTTGAGGGATAAGTGTTGCTGGTAAGGCCAGCATTTATTGCTCATTCTTAATTTCCTTTGAGTAGGTGTTGGCAAGCTGCTAGTTTGAATTGCTGTAGTCCATCCACCATGCAGTTTGGGAATCAGTTCCAGAATGTTAAACACCACCCACAGTTGAATGTGAGTATGATTTTGAGCATAAATATGGAGACTGGCTATTTAGGCTTTTAGAGCAGTATCATAATGAGTGTCAGTTTATTTATGGGAAATGGGGAAATACCTTATGACAGTGGTGGAAGTGGGGAGGGTTTTATACTCTTAAAATTGTTTACACAAGTACATGTTGCAGCAATACTACAAAACATGTTCTGGAAGATTGAAGTATGAATGTCAATGAAAGGAAAGTTTCAAGGTTTTGATGTTTTACTTTGTGTTTAAAACTTCAAACAAAATTAGAATTTTTATGTGGATGTTTGCACTTAAGTCAAATTTTCATTGTTTTGGACACTGAAATTGGCCTTGATTTAGGGATATGGGGTGAGGATCAATAAAACTGAAGTGTTGTCCAAGCATGACCCAGTTATTGTAGTAGATATATGATGAAGGGCTTTTGCCTAAAATGTCGATTTTCCTGCTCCTTGGATGCTGCCTGACCTGTTGTGCTTTTCCAGCACCACACTCTTGACCCAGAGATATTCCTGATGGAAAATATGGGAATGGCGTTCAGGGAAGAACTAGGCCAGGCTGCTTACCCAGAGTTATCCCACACTCGACTGCCATGACATGTGTGTGAGGGACATTTACTTGATCAGTTTACTGGGAGCAGCTGGTACCCATGGAAACATTGTCTGAAGATGCTGGCAAAATGAAAAAAAACAGTTTCCACTCAGTTCAGAAATGGTGATCTAGTTTTTTAACTAAGGACTGTTGGAGTAGAGGGCATATTACTGTGATCATCGGTTTTGTGTCAAGAAGCTTGAATAGATGTTCTGTCGCTGTGGTGCAGTGCTAACTTGAAAACTGCCATCTGTTCTGCCACATTCTGTTGAAATTATCAATTTGTCTAGCAACTTTCATGGTGTAGCATTTCTTTATAATCCATTCACAGACGTATGAGGAATAACTTCTCCCGCATTCTCAAATTGTTTATTAGTGCAATTATTCTTGGATGGCATTTTGCCACAGCTGCTGTTAGTTTGCCAAGGTGCTGATTGCATATTGATAGAGCAAGAACTATGCTATGTGACAAGCACCTGTCATTAGACTGCTCCAGCTGAAGGAACTGGTAATCTATGAATCCCAGTCATTGACCCACAGCTGTCCAATGCATATGGGGAGAATTTGGATGTTTGGCACCTGCTTTGTCTGTTTTTTAATGTTGAAATGTCCAACTCAAAAACTGAGATGATGCCTGTCTTAGCAACTTCGAGAGTCAACCACTCTAAGAACAAGTCCTTGTTCTTTTCATTCTACCTGGGAATCTAAAATGTAATATTACAAGATGTTACAATCTTTAGCCAATGACTGACATATGGTATTTATAAGTGATATTTACATTTCCGCTTATTAACCTTGAAAATTTTAAAAGCAAAATTTTCTGCACTTATTTAGGTCCTTCGCATATATGCAGAAGACATTAGACAAGACCCTGCCTCTGTTGCTACCTACTATAAGAGGGTGAAGATACTTATTACCTAACTTTCTTTTGGTAATTGTGGGAAATAGCCTGGATCTCCATATGGTGCTTGACTCAAAACAAGCGCAGAATGAGCATTTAGCATAGGGGGAAATGGAGGTGCGTGTATCTTGTGTTTTAGAATGCTTTTAGAAACAACAGTCATGTGCAAGGGCGGCTGCTTCAGACATGAAATTTTTTTTGGGTGGGTTTGGCATATTGTGCTTTTACCTCCATTGTATGGGACCTTTCTGTTTGGTAATATCGATTCACCAATAGGCCTGAGGGACAGCATAAAGTTGCATATTTCTATGGCATTAGGCAGTGAATTGGCTTATTGTAAAATCATGAGGGGGGTAGTCAGGGTGTATGGTGTGTATATTTTCCCCAGGGTAGGAGAATCCAAACCTAGAGGGCATATGTTTAAAGTGAGAGAAAAGATTTAAAAGGGACCTAAGGGGCAACTTTTTCATTGCAGACGGTGGTGTATGTATGGAATGAGTTGCCGGAGGAAGTGATGGAGGCAGGTACAATTACAATGTTTGAAAGGCATCAGGATGGGTATATGAATAGAAAGGGCTTAAAGGGATTTTAATAGTGCAATGATAACTAGTGTGGGGCAAGTCATCATGAATGTTGTACGGTATAAAATTCTGAATTTGGCTTTAAGACGTATTGTAGAAACTAGGTGGAACATTGTTTATTTTACATCTCATCTGTGTTTTGAAATTGTGTTTGCAGACACTGGGTCCCCAAGATGTCTTCCAGCTCCTTGGGGATGAAGTTTTTTGCCACAGGAGGAAAATAATAATGAGAGTAATTTTTGATAAACTTTATTTGGCCATTTCTGTGTTAATCCTCTTAACTAAATAACCTGGTAAAATTTTATGTATATGGTATAAAGTGCAACTAATTGTTGTTACTGGCTAACATAACCATCTGTAAAATTGGTATTGCGCTGTGTAAGAATAGAATATAATTGTATAAAATCCTTTCCATTGCTATTTTAACAGAGCAGAATGTTAGTATTTCAAGCAAGCAAACATTTCTGTTAATATAGTGAAGAAGGAAATTTTAGACCAATATGCTAACCTGTGTTATAATAGCAACAATTAACATTTAAGCAACCCCTCTGACATAATAAGATGTTCCAGACTATTTCACAGGGACACTTGTAAACAGAATTTGACATAAAACTCATCAGGATGTTCATAGAACAGGTGATTTGATCAAAGAGTAGGCGTTATAAAAGATTTAAAAGAGTAGAGGGTGGTTGCAAATTGGGGTGGCCTAGAAAGGAAATTCCAGAATTTGAAGCCTAGGCAGCTGATGGAATGGCTGCTAGTGGTTGAACAAAGAAAAGCACAAATATCCCTGGCTTGAATTTGAGATCAGAGAGCTTTTATTCAAGTTTAAAAAGTTGATGCTAAGTTATAAATCCCTCTAATTTGCTAATTTCTAGTTCTTTGTGTGAATAAAAATTACAACATCAGACAATTTGGATTAGGTAGCTTTGTATTCATAGGAGTGAGCTCTCTGTACTATTATCAAAGTCATAGAGATGTACAGCATGGAAAGAGACTCTTCAGTCCAACTCATCCATGCTGACCAGATATCTCTAAATTAATCTATTCCCATTTGCCAGCTTGTGGCCCATATCCCTCAAAACCATTCCTATTCATATACCCATCCTGATGCCTTTCAAATGTTTTAATTGTATCCACCTCCTCCACTTCCTCTGACAGCTCGTTCCATACAGGCACCACCCTCTGCATGAAAATGTTGCCCCTTAGGACCCTTTTAAATCTTTCCCCTCTCACCTTAAACATATGTCCTCCAGTTTTGGACTCCCCTACCCTGGGGAAATTATCTTGGCTGTACACCCCATCCATGTCCCTCATGATTTTATAAACCTCTATAAGGTCACTCTTAGCCTTTGATGCTCTCCCTATAGCTCAAATCCTCGAACTCTGGCAAAATCCTTGTAAATCTTTTCTGAACTCTTAAAGTTTCACAACATCTTTCCTATAGAAGGGAGACCAGAATTGAACACAGTATTCACATTATACAGCCGCAACATGATCCCCAACTCCTATACTCAATGCACTGACCAATAAAGGCAAGCATACCAAATGTCGTCTTCACTACCCAGTCTTCCTGTGACTCCACTTCCAAGGAACCATGAACCTGCACTCCAAGGTCTCTTTGTTTGGCAGCACTCCCCAGAACCTTATCATTATGTTTGTAAATCATGCCCTAGCAAAATGCAGGCACTTTATATTAATCTAAAATAAACTCCATTTGGCATTCCTTGGCCCATCTGATTGAGGTTGTGTTGTAATCTGAGTAACCTCCTTCACTGTCCACTACACTTCCAACTTTGGTGTCTTCTGCAAACTTACTAACCATACCTCTTATATTCACATCCAAATCATTTATATAAATGACAAAAAGCAGTAGACCCAGCACTGATCCTTGTGGCATGCTGCTGGTCACAGGCCTCCAGTCCAAAAAGCAACCTTTCACCACCATCCTCTGTCTCCTACTTTCGAGCCAGTTATGTATCCACATAGCTATTTTTCCCCGTGTGACATGTGATGTAACCTTGTTAATCAGTCTACATGCGGAACCTTGTCGAATGCCTTACTGACGTCCATATAGACCATAAATATCTAGACATTAATCAAGACTTGAAAATACAAGAAGATTTCATGTCTGTTGATGCTTGTTATGAAATTAGTTCAACTTCACAGAATTACATGGTTTTTTTTTAGTGTTGCAATGTGTTAAGAGTAAATAACTGAAAACTAAAGAATAAAGCTTTCCTGTATTTAAACCAGAATTCTATTTTGTATCTTTTATAATTTTTGTTTGTCCTGATCATCAAAGGTTGTTGAAATGTGTTGCCAGAAGTACTTGCTGATTAACTTTTCATTTTTCAAACTCTGCTATGTAATCTTTTATTTAAGTAAATAAATATACTTAAAGCAGCTAGTCACAACACATTGGGGGCATTTTCAGGATGGCAATCTATAACTATTGGAGTACCACAGAGATCAGTGCTGGGTCCACAATTAATTGCAATACATTTAATGAAAAAGGAGAAAATGAGGACTGCAGATGCTGGAGATCAGAGTCAAAACGTGTGGCGCTGGAAAAGCACAGCTGGTCAGGCAACATCTGAGGAGCAGGAGAGTTGATGTTTCGAGCATAAGCTCTTCATCAGAAATGTGGGGGCCGAAGGGGGATGAGAGATAAATGGGTGGGGGTTGGGACGGGTGGGCAAGGTAGCTGGGAATGTAATAGGTGGATGAAGCTGGAGTGTGATGGTGATAGGTCAGAGTGGAGGGTGGAGCGGATAGGTGGAAGGAAGATGGACAGGTAAAACAGTGCCGATTTGAAGGGTTGGATCTGGGATAAGGTGGGGGGGAGGGGGATGAGGAAACTGGTGAAATCGACTTTTTAACTCCAATATTAATGACAAAGATGAAGAAAGTGAATGCACCATCGCCAGATTTGTGGATGATACAAAAATTGCTGGGAAGGCAATTAGTGATGAGGTCAAGCAAGGGAGCCAAAACTTTTCAGATGGAATTTAATGTGGGAAGATGTAAGGTTATGCACTTTCGCAGAAAGAACAAAGGAACTGAATATTATTTAAACGGAGAAAGCTACAGCACAGTATTTGGGAGACTCATGCATGAGTCGCAAAAATGTACCATCCAAGGTCACCACGTAACAGGGAAAGCAAATGAAACATTGGCCTTTATTTCAAAGGGAATGGAGAGTAAAAGTTGTGAGGTTTTGCTGAAACTATACGGGGAACTAGTCAGAACACATTTGGAATACTGTTAGTAGTTTTTAGTTTTAGTTGTCAAAGGAATGATATCCTGGCATTGGAAGTTGACAGTGAAGGTTCACCAGGGTGATACCAGATATGGGGTAGTTGTCTTAGGAGGAAGGGTTGACGAGATTGGGAGTGTACTCACTGGAATTTAGAAGAATGAGAGGTGACCTTTATTGAAACATGCAAAATTCTTCAGGACTTGAATTGATTAGCTGCACAAAGGTTGTTTCCTCTTATGGGAGAGTCTCAGACCAGATGGCAGAATCTCAGAATAAAAGGTTGTACATTTTAGACACGAATGAGGAGAAATTTTCTCTCTGAGGCTTCTGAGTATATTCAAGGTTGAGATAGACAAGTCTTGAATCAGTAAGTGAATTGGGGTTATAGGAAAAAGGTAGGAAAGTGGAAATGAGAATTTCCAGTTGAGCCACAATCTCATTAGACTAGATAAGATGAATGGCCTAACTGCTCCTATGTATTATGGTCAAATAATTAGAACTGAAGAGAGCGGAGGAACAAAAAGCTGAAGGTTTGGACAGGAAGGAATAACTATGTTTATTTTAAGTTGACAGGTTAATGAAAATTGAGTAAATGTGGATACAATCTGCCATTTACCTAGTTGAGAAGTAGATTTTTTTGCCATG
Source organism: Chiloscyllium plagiosum (assembly GCF_037043375.1). Lineage (NCBI taxonomy): Eukaryota > Metazoa > Chordata > Chondrichthyes > Orectolobiformes > Hemiscylliidae > Chiloscyllium > Chiloscyllium plagiosum. The sequence continues at coordinate 13,664,586 of NW_028270170.1, read as the reverse complement.
ATGTAGACTGGCTTTATTCTATCTTTCTGGGAATTATTAATTTTTTTGAAATTAAATATAGCTGAACTGATTTCAACTTGACACCACTGTGCTGATGAGCTGAAACCTTTGAAGAAAATTGGTCCAGTCGGTTTGTAGTTTATGTGTCAGTGATGAGAGTATTAAAACTAAATGTATACACTGAATAATCAACCTGCGTGCAGCATCAAAATAACCATGTCTGCAAGCACGCAATGACTATTGAGCCCTTTACCACAAGTCGCTACTAAAATGTACATGGGATTGGCTCCAAAATCATTCCATGCTCAGAGGTGGTTTAGAGCAGCTGTAGTTCTGCTTACGTATTAGACACACATCCGCACAGAGGGGGCATTGTAGTTGTAATAAGTTAAAGGTCTCATTAGGCAAGAGCTATCTTGCTGTGCCAGTGCTTTCTGATTCTTATTAAATTGTGATAGTGCAGCTCCAACCTTATGTGTACAGGACCAGTGAGGTTAGGAGGTTCATTTTCAGTTAAAGTTTTAAGAAAAATGAAGCCTTTTATTCTTTAAGCCTTTTATTATTGTATTTCTCCAGTGATAAACTTAGCTGAAGCCAGCAATAAACAGAAGTTACACAATGGCAATTTCTTTCAGTGTTACAATTTGTACTCCAGTAAACCACAATGCAGTGTGTACATATGTATAAATTTTAATATGTATTGAAAATGGTGAAAAACAAGCAATTGTAAACAAAATAATGCATAACTAGCAGTCAATACAAAACAATAATCTCTTCAAGAGGTTCTGTTAATTCTTTATAACTGCAATTTGAATCTTGAAATGAGATTATAAATCTAAAGTTGATTTATGTTTTACTAATTATGCAATGGAGTACACAGCACTGTTTTATTGCATTTCTAGATCATTTTTATTTCGATAGGCAGCCATCACTATAAATATCAGTTGGTTGTACTTAATGATTAAATGGCTAGCGTTTAATTTTCAGGAAGTGTGCCGTCATTCAAAATTCTGAGACCGGATTCAGGTATATCATGAATCATGAACAATTTATGACTGCCACCTGAATTTTAAGATGATGAAACATCTGAATCCCACACTGTTAGATGTTTTTCTTTTATATTCATTCACAGGATATAAGCACAGCTACTTAGGCCAGTATTTATTATCCATCCCTAATTTCTGTTGAGGTGGTCATAGTGGGCTGAATTCTTGAACTGCTGCTGTTCTAGGTGTGTAGTTACACCTATAGTGCTGTTGGGAAGAGAGTTCAAGGATCTTGACCCAGCATCAGTGAAGGAACAGCAATATACTTCCAAATCAGAATGTTGTGTGGCTTCTTGGAAGTGGTAGTGTTCCCACATATCTGCTGATTTTGTTGTGGGTTGGGAAATTGCTGTCAAAGGAACCTTGATGAGTTACTGCAGTACATCTTGTAGATAGTACCGCTGCATTTTGTGTGTTAGTGATGAAGGGAGTGAGTCTGGAAGTTGGTCACGGGGTGCTGGTCAAACAGGTTGTTTTATTCTGAATGGTGCCAAACTTCTTGAGTTTTATTAGGATTGTTTCCATCCAGGCAAGTGGAGAGTATTTCACCACACTCTTGACATCCACCATGTAGATGGTGAGCAAGCATTCGGGAAGCAGGAGGAGAGACACGTGTTTTAACCTGTTCTTGTAGCCACAGTATTTGTATGGGTGGTCCTGTTCATTTTTCGATCAAATGTAGCTCCCAGGATGTTGATTGTGAGGGATTTAGCAATGGTAATCGCACTGAATGTCAAGGCAATGGCTATATCCTGCCTTAAAGGAGATGGTCCTTGACTGTCACTGGTGTATTGTTACCTACTGCTTGTTGGTGCAAGCCTGGATGTTCTCCAGGTCTTTTTGTAGATGAACAGAGGATGTTTTACTGGCTGAGGATTGTTGCTAAACATCCTCACTTTAGAGGAAAAAATCATTAAGGCAGCTGAAGATGGTTGTCCCTCGGACACTATACTGAGGAACTCTTGTAGTGTCATTCTGGAAATTGGAATGGTTGGCCTCCAACAAATGCAACCATCATTTTCAATTGTGCTGAAAATGATTCCAATGATTGGAGAGATTTTCCCTGATTCCTGATGATTCTAGTTTCCTATGGCTCCTTGATGCCTTACTCTGTCAAATAATAACTTGATTTGTAGGACAATTACTCTTGTCTCATGTCTGGCATTCCACTGCTTTGTCCATGTTTGTAACAAGGCAGAAAGGATGCCAGGAGCTGAGTAACACTGGTGGATTCCAAATGTAAGTATCAGTGAACAGGTTATTGTTGAGAAAGTATGGCATGATAGTATTGTCAATTATGCTTTCCATCACTTTGACGATTAAGAGTAGACGTGGTAATTGACCAGGTTAGATCTGTTCCACCTTTGAGTACAGGGCATTCTTTGGAAAATTTCCAGTTGTTGGCTAGATGTCAGTTTTGTAGTTGTGCTGGAACAACTTGGCTAGAGCTGCAACGAGTTTTGGAGAACAAGTCTTAAGCACTATTGCCAGAATGTTACCAAGGCATTGAAAAGATGTTGCTATTTCTTGGTATCACGTGAAGTGAATTGAATTGTTTGAAAACTGGCATCTGTGATACGAGGGAACTTGAGAAGGTGGAGGTGGATATTTGTAGAACCTCCTCCTTCTGTGTATTTTCTGAATTGTCAACACCATTCTCAGCTGGATGAGGGATTGCTGAGATCTGATCTGTTGGCTGTGGATTACTTAAGTAGCATGAAATTAATGAAGTTATGTTGTTAGTCATGCAAGTACTGCTCTGTTGAATCTTTACCAGGTTGACAGCTCATTGTTAGGTATGCCAGTGCTGCTTCAGGCATGTCTTCCTGGACTCTTCATTGGAAGAGTATTGGTCCTTCGGCTTAATATAGGTGATGCGGTTATAGATTGTGGCTGAATATTGGCCCAGAGTGCCTCACGGATACCCATCTTTGAATTCCTAGATCTAAAGCTATGTAATTTAGCATAGTGGTACTGACATACATGTTGAAAGGTGTCTGCAATGTGAAGACCAGACTTTGTCTCCATAAGATCTGTGAGGTGGTCACTTCTACTGATAATGTCATGGACCACCTCTCAGTTCTTATGTGAGTTGGTTGAATATAAATGCTTAGTTTGGTGAGAGAAGTTTCTACATCTTGTAACAGCACTAACCTTTTATGGACCATTCTTGCAGCTATGTCGATTGGACTCAGCCAGCTGGCTCATTAATGATACTATTGAGCCACTCTTCCTGATGGACATTGAAGAACCTCTACTAGAGCACCACTTGCTGCTTTCAATGCTTCCTCCAGTTGGTGTTCAACATGAATCAATATTGATTCATCATCTGAGTGGGACTGTAGGGGATAACCACCAAGATTACCATGTCTGTCCGTGTTTGACTTGATGCCATGAGACTTCTGGTATCAAGGTTGAGGATTCCCAGAGCAACTCTTGCCCAGCAGTGTACCACTATATTGTCTCCTTTTTAGTGTGCATGTTCTACTGATGGGAAGGAAATGCTCAGAGATGGTGATGGTGGTGCTTGGGACAGTCTGTGAAGTATGACCTCCTTTTCATATTTCCACCTTTCAAATCTTCATTTGTCAACATGTTCATCAAACTCTTTACATTCCAATTAAATACAGTGAGACAGATTAATAAAATTAAGTGTTGGTGCACTGTTAATACTTTAAATTTGTTATTAACTCTTAGCAAATGTCAGATGTGTTTTAAAAGATGTATGGGAGTGTATAAGTACACATTTTTGCTTTTGCTCCTTCTTCCAATGTTGTGAAATTAAAATTGAAAAGGGACTATTACTGCAGATGTGAACTCATTCAGGGCTTTAACTCTAACTATGTTTCAGGATAGAAGCTTCCTTCTATTTTTTTTTTACACTGTTCTCTGAACTTCATGCATGCCACTATTTAATTTTCTGCACCATTTACAACTGAGAATGCTAACATCTCTGGCAGTAGTTTTCCTTTCTTTAGTTCTGAGGGCATTGTGCACTGGATACCCTTTATTACCTTACCTAAGTAAAGGATAATACTTGAGTGACAAAGAGTTCTGCTAGGTTAGTTAACAATGGGGATTGATATGGTCTAAATTTGATCTGTGCTTCATTAGCTGACTACATTTTCTAGCATTATTCACTTGATAAAAATCAGGACCAAAACCCACACTGATTTTCTCCTCCCTTATGCAGGGATGCCAAGGCTCGTTATAAGTGGCTGTAGCTGTACTAACACTAACTTGTTCCAGACCAGCCAATTGAGAATCAAAACTGGGCTGTAAATCTTCAAGGCTTGGCTGCACATTGAATAAAACTGCTAAGTGAATGAGACTATAGTGATGCTTTTTGATGCACTTAACATTGAAGGTTGCTGCATAATGTAAAACCATTTCACAATCTAAAGCAATTCTATTTTGTGATGCAAGATCTTTATTCATCTTTTGAGTAATTTACAGAAAAAGTTAACCTTGTGTACTGTGAATATTTACTGTTCTTGATTGTAATTATAAAACCAGTGTGTGGAATGAATATGCCAGACAATATATTTGTGAATTCTAAATCAAAAACCACTTCCATTGACATTTCAGCATCAATATAGAGAAACACCTTAAGGCACTTCATGGTGTTTTAATAAGTCAGTGATGGACATGGAGCAGAAGGAAGCGTTGCTAAGCGGAGTGCCTCCTGTCATGGACCAGACTAAACCATCTCAAAACATGTCAACGTTCTGAACACAGTTCGATTGATCAAATACAAAAAACAAAAAGAAAGGAATTGACTTAATCAAAATACTTAAACAATAAACTGCTCATTAACAGTTCCAATATACTAAGCACATCCTTGGCAAAGGCAAAGTCAGTAAAATAGATTGGTTCACATGCAATTCTAGCAGCAGGAAGAGAACCCCAGCTTTTAGCTGCAGAGAGAGGAAAAAGAGTTTCCACATCCAGAGTCAAGAGCCCAGTAACTGGTATTGAAAGCTAAACTAAAAACCCTGGTTCTGTGGGAAGTTGACCCGACCTGTTCAGGGTGCTTCTATTGTTCCAACTTTTTTTAAAAAACCAAGGCCTCACAAGCTGTTTACTTTATTGATTTTGAGCAGATGGCTGGGTGCCTCGGTCTCAACTTCCCTTCATTTAAAAAAAGGATAAAATGCATCACACTACAGAAATTGCTTTTTAGAAGAATCTTAAAAGATATGGAGGCAGAGTGGTTTAGGAAAGAAATTTTAAAATGTGGCCCATGTGACAAAAGGCAAAACTGCCTATTGACTGAAGAATTCAGAATGCACGTGAGGCCGCAGTCAGAAGAGAGAATTTGGAAGCTTAGGGTTAATGAAGTGAGTGTGTGGCATAGGTTGGTAGAGGTTATAAACAAAGGGAAGAATCAGGGTATTTAGGGATTAAGTCGTAAGGATGATAATTTTAAATTTAGGTTATTCTGGGCCCGGAGCCAATATAGGTCAACAAGCACAATCAAGGTGTGTGGGGGGCTTGTCACCAGTTAGATTAAAGGAGCAGAATTTGGATAAGCTCAGATTTATAGAGATGTCAGATGTGAGGCCAGCAGGGAAACATTGGAATAATAGTCTTGGAGGCAACAAAGCCTGGGTGATTGGCTACCGATATACTGAGACAAGGATGGGGATGGTGACATCAGAGGTGGATGTACATAATCTGAGTGAAGAAAATCATCTGGAATTGATAACAGCCATAATTAACTTACTATGCAATAACACTGTTTCCTTCATCTCAAGAGCACCAGTTTTGCTTAGGTTCTTGACTAAGCAATTTGAATGAGAACAAGAGAGATAGTGTATGGAATTGATTTGGAAAGCTCTCTTCTCACTCAGCCAAGCACTATTGGCTTACCAATGTGGTGCACCACTAAATTAAAGTTTAAACAAAATTATTTTTCTTTGAAGTTTTTGACACATTAGTCAAAAGAAATAAGAATTTTGATTCTCTTTTTTTTAAATAAAATTAACTTAATATAAGCTTTTGGCAACTGTATTAACCAGAACAGCAGTGCAGTAGTTGCTGGCTTAGACAGAACATGGATTTCTTATACTTGCATGTCGTTTTACTTCAGTTATAGGAGTGCGAATAAAGGCTTGGCTGATGGCACATTTGCTTTATAATTAGGCCTGACTATATAGCAAGACTAGAACGTAATGCTTATGTTATCTGGGCAAAATCAGCAGGAATTAAATGAGTGATCCATGCTGTTTGATGAAAACTAATTTGCTGTACCATTACTATTTTGTGTGGTTCTTTGCCTGAATTTTTATTTTGTTTCAGGTACTCATGCATATCTGAATTGCTAATAAATTAATTGCATTAACAGCCATTGGTGAGAAATTTAAATATATAGTTGGGAGAAATGAAGGGTGGCATAGCAAGCATTTGGGAGATCTCTGGTTATGCAATGTTTTACTTCAGTGGCTACAAACCTCCTTTGTGACAGTTTTTGGAAAACAGGATTTCTGTGCAGGTTCTTCATTCTTTCTTCCTTTTTTTACTCCCCTCCTTACATGTCACATATTTTGTAATGTGCATGTATTTGAGGGAGAGAACTAGCCTCCTTTGGAATGACTGAAATGGTTATGACTAAAAAGGAAGCAAATGACAAATTTTCAAGTCCATTAATGCAAAAGTGCCAAAAATGTCAACAATTCTTTTTACACAAGAACAAAAGAATTAGGAGCCAGAATAGGCCATTTAGTCCTTGAGCCTGTTCTGCCATTTAGTTAGATTATGACTGATCTATTTGGGGCCTCAGTTCCACTTTTTTCACCACCCAAAATCTTGTTGGTCAAGAACCAATCTAAACACAGCTTTGAATATGTTCAGTGACTCAGCCTCCAGTGTTCTCAGGGAAAGGGAATTCCAGATTAAACGGCCAATAGAAATAAATTGTCCTCATCTTCACTTTAAATGGGAGAGTTCTTTATTTTTAAACCATGTTCCTTAGTTCTAGAAATCCCCACCCAAGGGGAAACATGCACCCATTAAATCCCCTCATGATCTTGTTTATTTCAGTAAGATCACCTCTCTCTTTTCTAAACTCCAATGAGTATTGGTTCGACCTTGCCTCAACAGATACCATCTCTGTCCAAGAATCAGAATTGCTTATAATGCAGTTATGTCCTTTGTAACTAAGGAGACCAAAACTCTACATAATACTCCATCGATGGACTAACTTAGTCCCTATACTGGGAAACAACACTTTGCTTTGCAATACATGTAAACATTTCACTTGTGGTCTCAATTACTTGCTACACACAAAGATCAATTTTTTGTGATTCATGTATCAAGACACCTAGATTCTTCTGTACTGTAGAGTTCTGCAGTCACTCTCCCATCACATAATACACTACTTTTCTGTTCTCCTTGGCAAGATATGAGAGTTGACATTTACAACAAATGTGATAGTGTACCCTCCACTTGCCAGGATGACTGGCTCCAGCAGCACTCAAGCAGCTTGATATTTTCCAAGCTACGTACCAATTAGTTTGTATTCTATCCACCATCTTAAACATTCACTTCTCACAGCATCAATATATAGTGTCATCAGCGAGAGTAACATCTACAAGATACATTGTTGTAACTCAACAAAACTCCTTTGGCAGCACCTTAAAACTTGTGACATCTTTCATGTTGAAGAATGAAGACAGCAGATGCATGGAAGTGCCACCATTTACAAGTTTCTTCCTAAGCCACGCAGCATCCCGACTTAGAGGCAGAGTCATGGAGATGTACAGCACGGAAACAGACCCTTCGGTCCAACTTGTCCACGCCGACCAGATATGCCAACCTAATCTAGTCCCACCTGCCAGCACCCAGCCCATATCCCTCCAAACAGTTCCTATCCATATACCCATCCAAATGCCTCTTAAATGTTGCAATTGTATCAGCCTCCACCACTTCCTCTGGCAGCTCATTCCATACACGTACCACCCTCTGCGTGAAAACGTTGCCCCTTAGGTCTTTTTTAGATCTTTCCCCATCTCACCCTAAACTTTTGCCCTCTAGCTCTGGACTCCCCCACCCCAGGGAAAAGACTTTGTCTATTTATCCTATCCATACCCATCATTATATAAAGCCTTTAAGGTCACCCCACAGCCTCTGACACTCCAGGGAAAACAGCCCTAGCCTATTCAACTTCTCCCTATAGCTCAAATCCTCCAACCCAGGCAACATCCTTGTAAATCTTGTCTGAACTCTTTCAAGTTTCACAATATCTTTCCAATAGGAAGGAGACCAGAACTGCACGCAGAATTCCAACAGTGGCCTTACCAATGTCCTATACAGCCGCAACATGATCTCCCAACTCCTGATCTCGCAGCTGCACTGGCACCACCCCCCACCTTTTCCTCCACTACATCGATGATTGTATTGGCACTACCTAGCGCTCCCACGAGGAGGTTGAACAGTTCATCCACTTTACTAAGACCTTCCACCCCAACCTCAAATTTACCTGGACCGTCTCAGACTCCTCCCTCCCCTTTCTAGATCTTGGGTGACCGACTCAACACAGACATTTACTACAAACCGACCGACTCCCACAGCTACCTAGCCATCCCATATTCCCAATTCCTTCGCCTCCGCCGCATCTGCTCCCAGGAGGACCAATTCCACTACCAAACTATCCAAATGGCCTCCTCCTTCAAAGACCACAATTTCCCCTCCAACATGGTCGATGATGCTCTCCACTGAATCTCCTCCACTTCCACACCTCCGCCCTTGAACCCCGCCCTCCAATCGCCACCAGGACAGAACCCCACTAATCTCCGGATACATCGTATCATCCTCCGTCATTTCCGCCACCACCAGGAATATATTTTTCCTCCCCACCCCTATCAGCATTCTGGAGAGACCACTCCCTCCGCGACTCCCTCGTCAGGTCCATAACCCCCACCAACCCAACCTCCACTCCTGGCACCTTCCCCTGCAACTGCAAGTAGTGCAAAACTTGTGCCCACACCTCCCTCTAAGGCCCCAATGGATTCTTCCATATCTGTCGCAAATCCACCTGCACCTCCACACACATCATTAACAGTATCCGCTGCACCCGATGTGGTCTCCTCTGCATTGGGGAGACAGGCCACCTACTTGCAAAACATTTCAGGGAACACCTCTGGGACACCCAAACCAACTAACCCAACCGCCCCTCGGCTGAACACTAACTCCCCCTCCCACTCCGCCAAGGACATGCAGGTCCTTGGCCTCCATCGCCAGACCCTGACCACATGACACCTGGAGGAAGAGCGCCTCATCTTCCACCTGGGAACCCTCAAACCACACGGGATGAATGTAGATTTCTCCAGCTTCCTCATTTCCCCTCCACCCACCTTATCTCAGTCCCAACCCCCGGATTCAGCACCGCCCTCTTGACCTGCAATCTTCTTCCCGACCTCTCCACTTCCACCCCTCTCCGGCCTATCACCCTCACCTCTTTCCACCTATCCTATTCCCTCCCCCCTACCTTTTATCTCAGCCCGCTTGGCACACCAGCCTCATTCCTGAAGAAGGCCTTATGCCCGAAACGTCGATTCTCCTGCTCCTTTGATGCTGCCTGGCCTGCTGTGTTTCTCCAGCACATTTTTCAACTCTGGTCTCCAGCATCTACAGTCCTCACTTTCTCCTCCCAACTCCTGTACTCAGTACTCTGACCAATAAAGGAAAGCATACCAAACACCTTCTTCACTATCCTATCTATCTGCGACTCCACTTTCAAGGAGCTATGAACCTGCACTCCAAGGTCTCTTTGTTCAGCAACACTCCCTAGGACCTTACCATTAAGTGTATATGTCCTGCTAAGATTTGCTTTCCCAAAATGCAGCAACTCACATTTATCTAAGTTAAACTCCATCTGCCACTCCTTGTCCCATTGTAATCTGAGGTAACCTTCTTCACTGTCCACTACACCTCCAATTTTGGTGTCATCTGCAAATTTACTAACCATACCTCTTATGCTCACATCCAAATCATTTATATAAAATGACAAATTAGTGGATCCAGCACAGATCCTTGTGGCACTCCACTAGTCACTGGCTTCCAGTCTGAAAAACAACCCTCCACCACCACCCTCTCACTTCTACCTTTGAGCCAGTTTCCAGTTGGTTAGCTCTCCCTGCATTCCATGAGATCTAATCTTGCTAATCAGTTCTCCTATGGGGAACCTTGTCAAACGCCATATTAAAGTTCATATAGATCCTCTGTTACTTCAAAAAATTCAATCAAGTTTATGAGATATGATTTTCCACACACCAAACCATGTTGACTATCCCTAATCAGTCCTTGCCTTTCCAAATTCATGACTTGAAACAATACTGTTGCCTTTCACTGCTGACGGCTCAAAATCCTGAAACTCCCTTCCTGACAGCATTTTGTGTGGGTCGACACCACATGATCTGTAGTTATTTATGAAGGTAGGTCACAACAAACTTCTTGAGGTTAATTAGGGATGGACAACAAATGCTGGCCCAGCCAGTGACACCTACGTCCTTTAAAAGAACCAAAAAAACACTTTTGAAAAGCAGCAGGTGTCCCAGTTACTGGCTAAGATTTCCTCAACTAACTCCAGCAAAACAGGTCACATTGCTTGTTTTGTGCAAAACAGCTGTTGCCTTTTGTACATTACAACAATGACACACTTAAGAAATAATTAACTATTGTTATTTAGAATGTCCTGAGGGTATAAAGCACTGAGCTGATTCGGAGATATGTTTAGCAAGATAGGGAATCTGAATATTAGCAAGGTGAATTGGGCCATTAACATGATGCTCAATGAGCAGTAATTTCTTAAATGCAACTCACTGCTACCGAGTGAGAAACTCACCACACCGCTTGTGTACACGGTACAAGATGGAGTGAGATGCTCCTGACATTGGGATGCCTTACCAGATGTGTAAAATTCTGTCACGTGACCCCTAAGATTCTGGCTATGGAAATTGATTGTCATTTTACTTTTGCATTTATATTTAGTATTTCCTGTGACAGGGTCGCAAATGATTATACAGATTAATTCTCACGATCACCTTAGTTTAAAAATGGACGTTCAGAGGAATGTTAAATTCTTAAGTATGGGATTTAGAGAATTTTAAAAAATATTCTTCTTGTACTTAAATGACCAAATGTGCTAAATATCCAAAGGGATTCAGTTAGATTTCATGTATCCACAGTATTTGCTTTCATTAAGGTCACACTTTGTTCCTCTTCCTCCTTGCAACCTCCATCTCCATGCTACAACATAATCACTACCGTAAAGACTGTTCCAACAGTTATCCGATCCTAAAATTGCTTCATTGGGTGGACTGCCTCTTCGTTTCAGCAGGAGAAAGTGAGGTCTGCAGATGCTGGAGATCAGAGCTGAAAATGTGTTGCTGGAAAAGCGCAGCAGGTCAGGCAGCATCCAGGGAACAGGAGAATCGACGTTTCGGGCATAAGCCCTTCTTCAGGAATGAGGAAAGTTTGTCCAGCTGGCTAAGATAAAAGGTAGGGAGGAGGGACTTGGGGGAGGGGCGTCGGAAATGTGAGGGTGATAGGTCAGACTGGGGTAGGGGCGGAGAGGTCAGGAAGAAGATTGCAGGTTAGGAAGGCGGTGCTGAATTCGATGGATTTGACTGAGACAAGGTGGGAGGAGGGGAAATGAGGAAACTGGTGAAATCCGAGTTCATCCCTTGTGGTTGGAGGGTTCCTAGGCGGAAGATGAGGCGCTCTTCCTCCAACCGTCGTTTTGTTGTGGTCTGGCGATGGAGGAATCCAAAGACCTGCATATCCTTGGTGGAGTGGGAGGGGGAGTTGAAATATTGAGCCACAGGGTGGTTGGGTTGGTCGGTCCGGGTGTCCCAGAGGTGTTCTCTGAAACGCTCCGCAAGTAGCCAGCCTGTCTCCCCAATATAGAGGAGGCCACATCGGGTGCAGAGGATGCAATAGATGATGTGTGTGGAGGTGCAGGTGAACCTGTGGCGGATATGGAAGTTTCCTTTGGGGCCTTGGAGGGAGGTGAGGGGGGAGGTGTGGGCGCAAGTCTTGCACCTCCTACGGTTGCAGGGGAAGGTGCCGGGAGTGGAGGTTGGGTTGGTAGGGGGTGTGGATCTGACGAGGGAGTCACGGAGGGAGTGGTCTTTACGGAATGCTGATAGGGGAGGGGAGGGAAATATATCCTTGGTGGTGAGGTCCATTTGGAGGTGGCGGAAATGACGGCGGATGATGCACTGCACATGGAGATTGGTGGGGTGGTAGGTGAGGACTAGTGGGGTTCTGTCCTGGTGGCGGTTGGAGGGGCGGGGCTCAAGGGCAGAGGAGCGGGAAGTGGAAGAGATGCAGTGGAGGGCATCGTCGACCACGTCGGGGGGGAAATTGCGGTCCTTGAAGGAGGAGGCCATCTGGGTTGTGCGTTTTTGGAACTGGTCCTCCTGGGAGCAGATGCGGTGGAGTCGAAGGAATTGGGAGAATGGGATGGCGTTTTTACAGGGGGCAGGATGGGAGGAGGTGTAGTCCAGGTAGCTGTGGGAGTCGGTCGGTTTGTAGTAGATGTCCGTGTTGATTCGGTCGCCTGAGATAGAAATAGAAAGGTCGAGGAAGGGGAGGGAGGAATCTGAGACTGTCCAGGTGGATTTGAGGTCGGGGTGGAAGGTGTTGGTGAAGTGGATGAACTGTTCAACCTCCTCGTGGGAGCACGAGGTGGCGCCGATACAGTCATCGATGTAGCGGAGGAAAAGGTGGGGGGTGGGGCCAGTGTAGTTGCGGAAGATGGACTGTTCCACATATCCTACGAAGAGGCAGGCATAGCTGGGGCCCATGCGGGTGCCCATGGCTACTCCTTTCGTTTGGAGGATTGGAAAGAGAAGTTGTTCAGGGTGAGGACCAGTTCAGTCAGTCGAAGGAGGGTGTCAGTGGAAGGGTACTGGTCGGTACGGCGGGAAAGAAAGAAGCGGAGCGCTTTGAGTCCTTCGTGATGGGGGATGGAGGTGTACAGGGACTGGATGTCCATGGTGAAAATAAGGCGTTGGGGACCGGGGAAGCAAAAATCATGGAGCAGGTGGAGGGCATGGGTGGTGTCCCGAACGTAGGTGGGGAGTTCTTGGACTAAGGGGGACAGGACGGTGTCAAGGTATGCGGAGATGAGTTTGGTGCGGCTTCGTTTCAGCAGCCCGTTTTCTTTAAGGAAATGAGGCCTGGTTATGGGGGCTGATTAGGCTTCACCATTCCATAGGAATTGTGACTCCATGGTACAACAAACACATTCATATTCTGTTCAGTCACTAGTGCAGCAACGTTTCTGTTATGAACTATTCCAACTCCTACTATAGTTCTACACCAATTTAAAGTAATGGAAGTTTGTAATTGTGTCTCTCTTCATGGTTTTATGACTTTGTTTATAAGACTAGATTGTCTGTCCTCCTTTTCTTACTATGAAACCTCAGGCCAACCTGATCATAGATTGAAGATTATTGTTAGTTACATAAAGTGGAAAATTAGAAGAATTATTTTCAACACATTAGTTACTATAGGCTGTTGAGCAGAGACGATAAGATCATTTGCATGCAGATATGTGAAATGGTAGGATATAAGAATATATAAGAAAGATGGGATATATAACATCAACTGAATTGGCATCAACACAATGGGTCAAAATACCTTTTCTGTGGTCATGGTGAATCCATTTGGGTTAATTTTTAATCACCTGCTTGGTAAAACTTGGCAAGTTTAATGTTGAAAATGAAGGTTACTTACCAGCTCAACTTCACAGCCATCCCCAATATTAATCCAAAAGCAAAAGACTGCAGTTGCTGAAAATTTGAAACTAAAATACAAAACTAGAAGTTCTAAATAAGTCAGGCAACATCTGTGAAGAGAAACCAGAGTTGATATTTTAGGTCCACGATCCTTCATCAGAACCCTTTATTAATCTGAACATAGCTTTGTGCAGGCAGACAAGGGCTGTGTTTTATCAACAGGCCCTCATTTTAACAAGCCCTACAGTAGGGAAGCTGCTTTGTCAGGCTGAAGCAAGAGGTTGTTGGAGAGAAAGATTTTGTTGCTCTTGGTTAATTTAAGAAAGAATTCAGGGGTCAGGAGCACTCCTGCTGTTACTCTAAATCCCATACTTAGAAGACTAATCAAATTGGATGGGCAACGGTTACATACAAGACAGATTTGTTGAGTGCATCAGGGATTGTTAGAGCAATATGTGGTAGAGCCTTCTAGTAAAATATGATGAAAGTAGCAATAAAAAGAACTCACATGGTTAAGAATCCTGTAACAATAGCAATCACAATATGGTAGTACAGGTAGTTCTCCTGTAATGCCGTAGTTGTGTTCCTGTGCAATAGAAATAATGGGGCCTATGGGAAAAACAGGGTTTGGAGCGAACCACAAAAAATACCAGTAAATATCGGAACAAAAATAGTAGTTTGCCTAAGTACATTTAAGTACAGTCTAAGTACATTTTGACCTGTTGTATGGTACTACATAGTGCAGTACAGCAGAATCTTCAGCTAATTACTCTCGATTGGCATCTATATTCTGCTGGGTGCACTACATTCTAGCCAGTCTTCTGATCCCATTCCAATGGTAACACTACACAAGTCAGACCCCAGATGAAACCTGCCTTGACAAACCAAGGGCTGAATTTTAATTTCTTTCACTAAATGTCAGTTCTGTCAGGTTTTTCCAGAGGGTTTCACACAGTGATGCTTGGGGATGTCTATCACCTTATTTTACAAACCCACCTGATTTATTACCTACTGTACCCTTTGGTGCCCCTCTCACACATTCCAGCAACATACCATGTGCCATTTCCAAAACAACTCACCACTTCAAATATCCAGGGTGCAGCACCATCTTTAAAAAGATATTGTGCACCCAAACAAGAGCTGTCAGTCCAGAGCTACCCTTCAGGATTCCTGACATTGGCCCTGGATGTGCCAGTGGAAAATTGGTTCTTCGCTTTGTGGGCAGGGACATTGAGATGCTGCTAATAGTGATGGAGTGATGCAGAGACAGGATGTCCTTTTCTCCCAGGCCAGTAGAGGATGTCATTCTACTGGAATCATGCCAACCTGGACCAGGGTTACCATCCAGGTAAAAACAATGACTGCAGATGCTGGAAACCAGATTCTGGATCAGTGGTGCTGGAAGAGCACAGCAATTCAGACGAACAGCAAAATTGACGTTTAGGGCAAAAACCCTTCATCCAGTGCAGTCTCAACCATATCTCAGAATGCACAAAAATGTAGAAAGAACATCAATGACCTTCTCCACTCTGCCAGTGAAAGTACCACCACCTTCCCGGTGATATCTTACACTATCTCTACTACTGTACCCACCAGTTCTTGCAACATTTTCCCCATTCCCTCTCATCCTTCCTAACGTCTGACTCTTGACTAATCCTGAATCTCTTCTGCACAGCCTACTCGCCCTCTCAGGACATCTCCACACATGCACCAGAAGTAACACAGTGTGCCACCCATCTTTGTCTCCTTCACCCACTATATAGAGTTTCCTGACTCCGACCATGTCCAAGCTCCTGTACTGGTTTTTTTTTTTGCAGTTGGTTAGCGGAGTGATTAGTCACTGAAACAGATTCACGAGTCTGCAGATATTCTTTAACATCTAAAACATTTTTTGTTTAAAAAAAAAAGCTCTTAATACAAACATCAAAGCCAAGTTTCAAACTACTGCTGAATACTGCCCTTTTACTGTTAGTCAATTCCAGTGAAATTTCACTCTTATCTCAACTCTTAAAGTTTTTAAATGAAGAGTATTCCCAGCTTCTTGCTGTAGAGACATTTTCACGATGCTTTTCCAAGTCCACTAGCACAAACATTTACAAAAGCTTTCACGAGAACGTGCACGAGCCAACTGATCACGTGATGCTAACGCTGAGTCCAGTACTCCGCGCACTGCGACACCTAGTGCTGGGATGAGAATCGTGTAACAGTGAATGGGAATTTGCTGTGTAAAAAAAACTGGTCAGGTATTCACAAATGAGCATAATAGAACTACCTGTATTACTAATGAAGTACGTGGAGAGTAATTAGCATTCCCAACCAGTGTCCTCAACTTAAATAAAGGCAATTACAGAGTTATAAAGAAAGTTTTGACTAAAGCAGTCCTGTTCCCTGGATGCTGCCTGACCTGCTGTGCTGTTCCAGCAATAAAGTTTCAACTTTGATCTCCAGCATCTGCAGACCTCACTTTCTCCCTAAAGCAGTCTGGACAAACAGATCAAGGGGGATGAGCGGTGTTTGATATTTAAGCAGATATTTCATATTCCAGTCCAGTCGAAAATGAGGATTCAATGAGAAGGATGAATAATCTGTGGTTAACTAAGGTGGTCAAGGAAAGTATCCAATCAAAATCCAAAGCATACAATTGCTAGTGGGAGGCCAGAGAATTGGGGCTTTTAGGAACAGCAGTGGATGACTAAAGAGCTAATGGCAGGAGGGTGGAATGATTGTGAACATACATTAATAAGAAAAGTCAAAAGAAACAGAACTTCTTTGGGCACATAAAAAGGGATAGCTAAAATATATGGCACCCTTGGAGTTTACAACCGGGAATTAATAATGGCGAAGAAAGAAATAGCAGATTATTTAAACCAGTATTGTGTATCAATTTTCATTGATGCTGTAAATGTTCCCAAAGTAACAAACACAAAAGGAGTTAATGAGAAGAAAATTCTTCCAACATCATCACAAGAGACAAAGTATTTGACAACCTAGTGGGACCAAAGGCAGACAAGTCGCCAGGACCTGATTGCATCCAAAGGTTTTATCAGAAGTGGCTGCACAAATAATGGAGGCATTGTGCAAGGTATCCCAGAACTCTCTAGATTCTGGGAGGGTTCCAGTGGATTGGATAACCACTAATGTGATTTCCCCTGTTCAAGAACAGAGGAGACAGGAAACAGGAAAGGCCACTCAGACTAACTTATGTCATTGGGAAAATGCTGGTGTAGTTATTAAGGAAAAAATAGTAGGATGCTTAGAAAAGCTTAATGCAGTCAAACAGTCAACGTGGTTTTGTGAAAGGGAAATCGTAGTTGACAAATTTGCTGAAGTTCTTTGAGAATGTAACTAGAAGAGTTGACAAAGGAGTACCATCAGATATACAGCATTTGTATTTCACACAAGCAATGTGCAGAAAGTAGAGAATTGGAATTACTGGGTCCTTTTCAGGTTTGAAAGTCAGAGCTATTAGAGTGTTACAAAGGTCAGTTATTGGGTGTCAATTATTTGCTATCGATGTTAATAAATTGGAGGATGAGAAATATATCCAAATTTGCTGGCAATAGAGAAATAGATGGGAGGGCATATTGTAATAACTTGGTAGATGGAATTTAATGTAGGAAAATGTGAGGTCATGCACTTTGATAGGGAGATTAAAAAGATAGATGATTACTTAAATGGAGAGAGATTCCGAATACTGCAGCCCAGAGGAATCTGGGTGATATTGAGTTTGAAACTCAAAAAATTAGCTTGCAGCTGGACCAAGTAATTGGAAAGGCAAATGGAATTTTGGACTTTCTTGTTGGAGGTTGAGAGTTTAAAAATAGGGAAGTCTTGTTACAACTGATAAGATAGATGTTGTGAAGCTGTTTCCACTAGTCGGTGGGTCTCAAGTTAGTGACATAAGGAAACGAGCATTTAAAACTGAGATATGAAGGAATTTCTTCTCCCAGGGTGCAATGAATTTCTGGAATTCTCAACCCCAGAGAATTGTGGAGGCAAGATCATTGAAAGTATTTAGTGGAGGTCAATAGACTTTTGAAATAGTGGGGATTTGAGGCCTGCGGTGAACTGGTATGAAAGAGGAATTGAGGCCTGGGATAGATTAGTCATAATCTTGTTGAATAGTGGTGCAGGCTTTAGATCTTGAGTGGCCCGGTCCTGCTCCTTTGCTTATGTTCTTAAGCCTTAAAATGAAAGTTGAAGTCTCCTCTTCCTTCCAAAAGTTTTGATGTCTCCAGTTGTAACATTTAGGATTGCCCCGTAATTCTATGCAAGAATTTCAAGTGTAGAAAAGTGTCCAAACTTACTATTAAATATTTACTAATGTAGGTTCACTTCCATTTGATTAAGCTCTTGACAAGCACCAACAAATTTGCTGAAAAGTTAGTTGCTTTGAAATTTCTCTAATGTCCAAAAATATTCTTGTGAAAATTCCAAGATATTAATCTAAGATTGCAATACTATTATTCTATTTTCTTTGACAAATGCCATTATCTTGGCCTCAAAAAGACTGAAATCTAGTGTTTTGAAATTGTATGGTTTGATCATTGTAGTAATCAAACATTTAACATGTTCATCTTTACCGGACTAATGTATTTGGTGTGATTAAATACTTGTACTGGAATAACAAAGGGAAGTCAGAAGAATGAATTAAGCACTTGCACACTATTGACTTGCATTGTGATATCAAACATCAGACAGTCAGTTGTATCCTTCCTCTCATTCTTAATCATCCAGCTTCATTTTAAAGGAGACAGCTCCGTATAATTGACCTGGCATCAGCTGTACTTTAATGGGTATTTATTCTAAATATCTCCAGTTACAGTGAAAATATTCTTTTGGTCTCTTCCTTGAAGCTTGTGAGGTTTGCAATCATGTCATTGATTTGTGATCACAATTTTAAGTGGTCTGCTTACATATTCATTAAAAATAAATTTCAAGAATTTAATGACTTCACCAGAACAATTATTTAATAACTGTAAAATAACTGTAAAAAATGTAAAATAGTTTGACATTGCATATGAGAAAATGATATTATTTTTTCTTGTATGTTGAAAAATCAGTATTTACTGTGGAAAAGGATATGGAAGATATAGACTGTAGGGAAATAGATGGTGACATCTTGCAAAATGTCCATATTACAGAGGAGGAAGTGCTGGATGTCTTGAAATGCATAAAAGTGAATTAATCCCCAGGACTTGATCGGGTGTACCCTAGAACTCTGTGGGAAGCTAGAGAAGTGATTGTCGGCCTCTTGCTGAGATATTTGTATCATCGATAGTCACAGGTGAGGTGCTGGAAGACTGGAGGTTGGCAAACGTGATGCCACTGTTTAAGAAGAGTGGTAAGGACAAGCCAGGGAACTATAGACCAGTGAGCCTGACGTCGGTGGTGGGCAAGTTGTTGGAGGGAATCCTGAGGGACAGGATGTACATGTATTTGGAAAGGCAAGGACTGATTCGGGATAGTCAACATGGTTTTGTGCGTGGGAAATCATATCTCACAAACTTGATTGAGTTTTTTGAAGAAGTAACAAAGAGGATTGATGAGGGCAGAGCAGTAGATGTGATCTATATGGACTTCAGTATGGCGTTCAACAAGGTTCCCCATGGGAGACTGATTAGCAAGGTTAGATCTCACGGAATACAGGGAGAACTAGCCAATTGGATACAGAACTAGCTCAAAGGTAGAAGACAGAGTGTGGTGGTGGAGGATTGTTTTTCAGACTGGAAGCCTGTGACCAGTGGAGTGCCACAAGGATCGGTGCTGGGTCCTCTACTTTTCATCATTTATATAAATGATTTGGATGCGAGCATAAGAGGTACAGTTAGTAAGTTTGCAAATGACACCAAAATTGGAGGTGTAGCGGACAAGAAAGAGGGTTACATCAGATTACAACAGGATCTTGACCAGATGGGCCAATGGGCTGAGAAGTGGCATTTGGAGTTTAATTCAGATAAATGCGAGGTGCTGCATTTTGGGAAAGCAAATCAGAGCAGGACTTATACACTTAACGGTAAGGTCCTAGGGAGTGTTGCTGAACAAAGTGACCTTGGAGTGCAAGTTCATAGCTCCTTGAAAGTGGAGTCACAGGCAGATAGGATATTGAAGAAGGCGTTTGGAATGCTTTCCTTTATTGTTCAGAGTATTGAGTGCAGGAGTTGGGAGGTCATGTTGCGGCAGTGGTTAGGCCACTGTTGGATTATTGCGTGCAATTCTGGTCTCCTTCTTATCGGAAAGATGTTGTGAAACTTGAAAGGGTTCAGAAAAGATTTACAAGGATGTTGCCCGGGTTGGAGGATTTGAGCTATAGGGAGAGATTGAATAGGTTGGGGCTGTTTTCCCTGGACGTCGGAGGCTGAGGAGTGACCTTATAGAGGTTTACAAAATTATGAGGGGCATGGATATGGTAAATAGGCAAATTCTTTTCCCTAGGGTGAGGGAGTCCAGAACTACAGGTTTAGGGTGAGAAGGGAAAGATATAAAAGAGACCTATGGGGCAACTTTTTCACGCAGAGGGTGGTACGTGTATGGAATGAGCTGCCAGAGGAAGTGGTGGAGGCTGTTCCAATTGCAACATTTAACAGGAGTTTGGATGGGTATATGAATAGGAAGGGATTGGAAGGATATGGGCCGGGTGCTGGCAGGAGGGACTAGATTGGATTGGCAAATCTGGTCAGCATGGACGGGTTGGTCCGAAGGGTCTGTTTCCATGCTATACATCTCTATGACTCTTTGATTCTAAAATCTTGGAGCTTTTGAGTTTGCCGTTGCTTTATTTTATAGATCTCTTCCCCCATACTTTCCCCAACTGTGTTTCCTTGCAATGGATATTTTCTCGCAAATAATTCTTGTATTCAATATTGCTTCTAATAATATTGAAACACACGACTGCTATACTCAGTGAGTTACTTTGAAATTGCAATAACTGTTGTGCAAGAGCAGATGGAGGCAACTTGGAAACATGCTGTTCCATCAGGGAACGATGGAGATGTTGGGTTCACGTGTCATGATATGTTGGATCCAGGGCTTCACACTGCTTGCTGTTGGACAAAGCACATTGGGATAGTTGGAAATGTTGGCACTGAAGATGATTCCTAATTAGTTTATATTACCAAACATTTTAAATGAGTTTAATGTGCGCTGATGGACCTTGCACATCATTTTCTGTGGACCTCGGCCATTTCATAGCTGTTTGGTTGATTATGATGACAACCCCTGAAGCAGGAAAAGGATTGATTTGCACAGTGTTTTATACTTTAATTCCAAGTCATGAAAAACATTTAGCTTACTGCCTTGTAGATTAGAAATTCAAGTGTTTATTTTCAAAATCAGTTTCACACCTTGTAAAACGCAGACTGTGCAATTTGAAATTAAAAACTACATTCACATTGTATTTCAAAGTTGGGCTGAATTTTTTAATTAGTTGCAAGTCGCCTTTCTTTTCTAACACCAGCTACTGATGCATGTAGCTGTAACAGTTTATAAATTTGGGTAATGGGATGGTGCAAATTTTTCTGGATGCAAGTGACTACAGCATGGCAAAGATACAGACCGTTGAATTGCTGCAAAACTTTGCAGTAAGCCCATAAAAATGAAATGACTGTTAAAAGGTTTACTTGGTTGCATTGAAAAAGAAAAAAAATATCAAATACGTGAAAAAATATGCAATGTTTTATTAAGCTCGTAGTATTTACTCCTTGGATAACTACCAAATCCAGAGCTGACTCTTCATAAAGGGCTCTGTTAGACCTTTATTTATTGTAAGGTCCAGTTTCTCACTGAACCTGCTATTTTAAGCATAATTAAAGTAAGAGTCACTTGCATTACATTTCTCTTTACATTATCTCAATGTGCTTTGCAAAATAATTGCTTATTTGAAATGCAGAGAGTTGTTATGTAGGGGAATAGTTTGATAAATTACCATTTAAACTGGTGAAATATTTTCATCAAAAGATATAGTGCCAATATCCTTTAGATTTTTTTGAGTTTTGGGGCACTGCCATAATGGTAGACTCATAACAACTGGAGGTTTTACAGTCCCTATCACTTGTGGAATAAATCTTTGTTTACCAGTGTTGTCTCCAATCATTAACCACAATTTAATTGAATTAATCTTTTTAATAAAACTAAAACACCCGATTATGGTCAGAACTGTGTAGTGCATTTAAAGCTGCAATGCTGAACAAATTTTCAAAGAAAATACTATTTGATTAGATTCCCTATGGAAACAGGCCCTTCGGCCCAACAAGTCCACACCACCCTCTGAAGAGTAACCCACCCAGACCCAGTCTCCTACATTTACTCCTGACTAATCCACCAACATTATGGGCAATTTAGCCTGGCCAATTCACCTAACCTGCACATCTTTGGATTGTGGGAGGAAGCCCATGCAGACACGGGGAGAATGTGCAAACTCCACACAGACAGTCGCCCGAGGCTGGAATTGTACCCGGGTGTCTGGCGCTGTGAGGGAGCAGTGCTAACCACTGAGCCACCGTGTCTTGCCACAATTAGGCAAGACAATAATTTTTTCTGCTTTTTGAAGAACCCTTTTATTCCATATATCATAGTTAGCCTGTTTCAAGATAACCTTAGGATTTGTGCAAATATGATTGGCCTAAACATTTTCCTTTCTTTTGAAAGCAAATGTTAGCGTCTCTATTATAACACATTAATCTATGCAGAATTTAAGCTGACATTGTGTAGACTGACCCACTGAATCTGTTGGCAATGTAGGTTTGTGCATTTGTGTAGGATGACAAATAATTAAGAAATGAGGGAGGCCACTTAATCAATATGTTCATGAAGACACAGTTTTAAAGTCTTTCTCGGATCCAATTAACTGTTAAAATAGGTTCAGGGTTGTCATCTCCACTTCTGTATCTAAGTGCCATTTCATCAAAGTTGCTCAGTAAAAGTGTATGGTTTTAGTTGGTCATGCTTCGTAACTCATTCTCTGCATTCTTTATGCAGTGGAAATGTGAGGAGGCACTGTTGGTAGCATTATGTTACATCCTATGCATAACCTCATCCCATTTTGCAGACAAGCCAAACAAACCCCTTATGCGGTGTGAAGAGAGACGAGCACTGCTCACATTACCAAAGAATGGTTCCTTCTACAGACTAATCACCTGAAATTGAGTAAATAGGGAGTCTGTTACATGGCTTTGGGATTTGAATTTGTTAAATAACTTTCTCCCATGCCCTGCTGGAGAGATATTATAGATTTATCTGCCACTATAGGTGATCTGCTAAGGATGGGTTAGATTTAACTTTTTCTTTAAATGAAAGAGTTCCATTCTGTCTTTAAGATAAATATTCTGGCCAAATTATGTGACAGTGGGTTGGAGTTCTGCTTATTTCTGGGAGAGAGTGAAATGTTAAGGAAATGAGTAATTATAAATGTTGATAGAGGTAGTTAATTTTGGTCTGTGCAGGGATAAACCTCTTGAAATCTGGAATTTTAGTGTGTGATCAGTGCAGTAGTAGGGTGTAATATCAGTGAGAAAAACAAAATGCTGGAAATACCCAGCTGGTCCTTTGGTGTCTGCTGAGAGAGAAATGAATGGACAAACGAATGACAATGAGATGAGGGATGGTTAATACAGGACTGAAGGTGTTATATTTGAATGCATGCAGTATAAGGAATAAGGTAGATGAACATGTGGTGCAGATCGAAATTGGCAGGTATGATGTGGTGGGCATCCTGGAGATGTGGCTGCAGGAGGATCAGGATTGGGAGCTGAATATTCAAGGATATACATCCTATTGAAAAGATAGGCAGGTGGGCAGAGGGGATGGGGTTGTCTTTTTAGTAAGAAATGAAATTAAATCAATAGTAAGAAACAAAGTAGGGTCAGATGGTGTAGAATTAAGGAACTGCAGAGGTAAAAATACCATAGTTGGGGTTATGTACAGGTCTCCAAACAGTAGTCAGGAGCTGGGGTGCAAGATACACCAGGTGATCGAAAAAATGCGTAGGAAAGGCAAAGTTTGGGGGGTTTCATCATGCAGATGGACTAGGAAAATCAGATTTGTAATGAATTGTAAGAAAAGGAATTTGTGGAATGTCTACAAGGTGGCTTTTTGGAGCAGCTTGTGGTGCAGCCCACAAGGGAACAGGCAATACTGGATTTAATGCTATGCAATGAGGCAGACTTGATAAGGGAGGTAAAAGTAAAGGAACCCGTAGGGGGCAGTGATCATAATATGATTGAATTTACTCTGCAATTTTAGAGGGAGAAGATAGAATCGGGCGTAATGATATTACAGCTGAATAAAGGCAACTACAGAAGCATGAGTGAGGAGCTGGATAGAATTGACTGGGAGAGGAGCCTAGCAGGACAGACAGTGGAACAGCAATGGCAGGGGTTTCTGGGAATTGTTCAGGAGACACAGTAGAGATTCATCTTGAGGAAAAAGAAACATGGTACAGGAAAGATAAGGCAACTGTGGCTGACCAGGGAAATCAGGGATGAAAGCAAAAGAGAAAGCAGACAATGTAGCGAAGGGCAGTGGGAAACCAAACGATTGAGAAGCTTACAAAGACAACATTAGATTACTTACAGTGTGGAAATAGGTCCTTCGGCCCAACAAGTCCACATCGCCCCGCCGAAGCGCAACCCACCCATACTCCTACATCTACCCCTTACCTAACACTACGGGCAATTTAGCATGGCCTATTCACCTGACCTGCACATCTTTGGACTGTGGGAGGAAACCGGAGCACCTGGAGGAAACCTCCGCAGACATGGGGAGAACGTGCAAACTCCACACAGTCAGTCGCCTGAGGCGGGAATTGAACCCGGGTCTCTGGCGCTGTGAGGCAGCAGTGCTAACCACTGTGCCACCGTGCTGCCCACAACAGAGGGCAACAAAAACATAAATAAGGAGGGAGAAGATTAAGTGTGAGGGTAAGCTAGACAGTCATATAAAGGAAGACTGTAAGAGTTTGTTTAGAAATATATAAAGGGCAAAAGAGAGGCAAAAGTGGACATCAGGCCACTGGAAAATGATGCTGGAGGGATTGTAATGGGGCACAAGCAAATGGCAGAGGAACTGAGTAATTACTTTGCGTCAGTCTTCACAATGGAAGACATGAGTAATATCCCAAAAATTCAAGACAGTAAGGGGGCAGAGATGAATATGGTGGTCATCATCAAGGAGAAAGTGCGAGAAAAGCTGAATGGTCCGAAGGTGGATGGCACCCTCCCCTCCGACCAGATGGACTATACCCCAGAGTTCTAAGGGAGAAAACTGAAGAGGTAGTGGATATGTTAGTGATGATCTTTCAGGAATCACTAGAATCTGGGAGGGTCCCAGAGGACTGGAAAATCACTAATGTGACACTCTATTTAAAAAGGGAGTAAGGCAAACGATGGAAAATTACAGACCGATTAGCCTAACCTTAGTCGTGAGTAAGATCCTGGAATCTATTGTGAAGGATGAGATTTCTAAATACTTAGAAGTGTATAGTAAAATAGGGCAAAGTCAGCAAGGTTTCATCAAGGGAAGGTCATGCCTGACAAATCTACTAGAATTCTTTGAGAAAGCAATGAGCAGGTTAGACCAAGGAGAGCCAATGGATGTTATCTACCTGGCAACACCAGGTTATAGTCCAATAGGTTTATTTGGAAGTAGAAGCTTTTGGAGCTCTGCTCCTTCATCAGGTAGCTAGTGGGGCAGGATCATGGAACACAGAATTTATACTAAAAGTTCATCCAACTGATGCGAATTATTGAACAAGGCTAGATTGTTGTTGAGTCTTTAATCTCTTCGAATGGGGTTGCAGGTTTTGAGTGATTAATCTGTAAATCCCAGAACTTCTTTCAAGTCACAGTCCCAAGATAACTTAAGGTTTTATGTAAAAAAGGTGACCTCTCAGCTCAGACAATGCATCGCCCTCTTGAGCTGTCGTACCTGTCCATCTTCCTTCCCACCTATCCGCTCCACCCTCCCCTCCGACCTACCACCACCACCACTCACCTCCATCTACCTATCGCCTTCCCAGCTACCTTGCCCCCAGCCCCACCTTCACCCTCCTATTTACCTTTCAGCCCCCTTCTCCCCAACATTCCTGATGAAGGGCTTATGCCAAAAATGTTGATTCTCCTGCTCCTCATATGCTGCCTGACTGGCTGTGCTTTTCCAGTGCCACGCTTTTCAACTCTGATCTCCAGCATCTGCAGTCCTCACTTTCTCCTAAGTACATGAATAGGAAAGGTTTGGAGAGATATGGGCCAGGAGCAGCAAATGGAGTTAGTTTAGTTTGGGATAGTGGTTGGCATGGGCTGCTTGGATTGCAGGGTCTGTTTCGATACTGTATGATCCTACGATTTTAAGTAACACTAAAAGAAAGGGAAAGAATGGAAGTGGATTCACAATCTGAAGATGCTAAACACAATGTTAAGTCCAGAAAGTTGTAAAGTGCTGGTCTGAAGATGAGAAGTTGATCCTGTAGTTTGTGATGTGATTTGCTGGAGCATTGCAGCATGCCAAGGTCAGACAAGTGGGCCTCGCCCCAATCCAGTGGGACTGTCTGTTCTATCCAGTCTGGCGGTTAGTCATTGTTCTGCCTTTCTCACATTCCAATCACTTAATTTGCTGTGTCAACATCCTTTCTTCCCCAGCATAGCACCCCACCCCACCCCCACTATTGCATAAATGCTGCCCCTTCCACAGTTCACTTCAGCTCTGATGAAGAGTCATCTAGACTTGAAATGTGAGCTTGCTCTCTTTCCATGTGATGCTGCCTGACATGCTGTGACTCCAACATTTTTTTGTCTTCAGTTTAAGTCCCTGGATATATGTCATAACGTTCTAATCGTTTGATTCAAAGTAAATAACTCGCTGCTGAGCATCTAGAGCGACATGTCCAAAGTCATTGACAAAATGTGCTTGGCCCATTCTATTAGTCAAAGAAAGATTCAGGATAAGAAGAACTGATATCTCTCACATCCAAACTTTTCAATCCCAACATCTTGCCTTATTTTTAACAACTGCAAGTGTTTTTGCCTGTATTACTTTGTTTGGTTGTTCTGTGGTATGAGGAGATGCAGGGGCAGAAGTGACAGTGGACAGGGAATGAAGATATTTTCCAGAAATAGACAGGAGATAGAGTACCTCATTGATTAGAGTGTGTTTCTCTTCATTAAGTTCGTGTTTGTGACTTTGCCGGAATGCAGTTAGCATTGGTGATGGAAGCAGCTGCTGGCATGCTCAGCCGATGCTGCAATTGCACATGCCTTCAGATTCTTTTTTTGTCTGGTGTAGGCCAAATAGATGTGGATAAGCTTGGATAGTATCTTAATCTTCTAGTTCATTGCAAACATCTTTAAGTTTCTCTTTGACAAATATGGTAAAAACCGGGTCTTTTGCTGAATGAACGGTTTGGGAAGAGTTTTCAAATAGGAACTATAGAGAACATTCTGTAAACTATGGTATTTTCAAACAAATCCTGTGCTACCCCCTCACCTCCGTCCAAGGTCCCAAAGGATCCTTCCACATCTGACAGAAATTCACCTGTACAGCCACGCAAATCATCTACTGCATCTGTTGCACTGGTGGTCTCCTCTACACTGGGAGACAGGATGCCAACTTGTGGATCGTTTCAGAGAACACCTCTGGGACACCCGCTCCCATCAACCCCACTGCCATGTAGCTAAACACTTTAACTCCCCTTCCCACTCCGCCAAGGACATACAGGTCCTGGGCTTCCTCCATCGCCAAACCCTAACCACCCGACGCCTAGAGGAAGAACACCTCATCTTCCATCTTGGGACACTTCAACCACATGGGATTAATGTGGATTTCACTAATTTCTCCATTTCCCCTCCCCCACTTTATCCGAGTCCCAACCTTCCAACTCGGCACTGCCCTCTTGAATGGTCCTACCTGACCATCTTCCTTCTCATTTATCTGCTCCACCCTCCTTTTCCACCTATCAGTTTCACCTCCACCTTCACCTACCTATCACATTCCTAGTGATCGTCTCCGCCAGCCCCAATCCTCTCCCATTTATCTCTCAGCCCCCTTGGCCCACAAGCCTCATTCCTGATGAAGGGCTTATCCCCGAAACCATCGACTCTCCTGCTGTTCGGATGCTGCCTGACCGGCTGCACTTTTCCAGCACCCCACTCTTCGACTCTGATCTCCAGCATCTGCAGTCCTCACTTTCTCCTAGGCTTAATGCACTTGAATATTGTAAGGAAACAGGACAAGAGAGTTTAAATGGTATGAAAAAGCACAATCTCTTAAGACTGTTTTGAAATTCCTTTCTATTAAAGCATTTGTTTATCTCCAGTAATCCAACCTCTGATTATAAATGGAAAGGGGTAATAAGTGGACGCAAATCATGGACTTTTTTTACATCTAGGAGGAGCTAATTTACCATCTGCATGCAATAAATGCAGGAACATTAGGTGGAGAAGAGTATGTGGCCTTGAGGGAATAAAATTGGCTTTTCATCCATTTAAATTAAGAATGAGCAGAGGAAAAGAAATAAAATAGCCATGCTTGGCTGTATATATTCCTTATCTGATTTTCCTAAAATTGATCCTGAAGATCAAGGTATAGGACCAGGAAAATCTGCCTCTCCTGTTTTCTAATTTTGTCTAAGGTAATGTTATTGGATTCAGAGTTTACAGAGAACAAATTAGATTACTAAATTTTCATAATGTAATTTGAAATACATTACAGAATTATGGAACAACTGCACATTAGTTAGATGGTAAAATATTTTCATTGAAGTGGTTAGTAGCTGTACTTTCTGTAATGTATCCACTTAAGCTGTAAAAAAAAATCACTTGGCAGTACCCATTATAGGTTTTTTTTCTATAGTCAGAGTGAACAATTTTAACTGTGCAGCATCTATGTGAAAATGACTCTAGGTTTGGTGGTGGTAGCATTGGGAGAAATCTAAGCTAATGTGCATCACTTGTATCACATGACAATTATGTACAATTAACTTTATTTTACATTTTCTACACTGCAATAGTATCAAAAATGCCTAATTTGTCTCATGGTAAACTGTAGTTTTTTGTTATTTTCAAATTTGCTTGAAACTGTTTTCTAGTTTCCAACATGGATTCTGTTCAGAAGTGAGTGCTTAAATTATTCTGTTGAGAACTTGGATTTACATTTCGCTACTCTACTCAATCCCCCAAGCGACCATAGTGAAAGCTACAAAAACATATATGTATTTTCTTAAATTGGCTGGGGACTAGTTTAAATTCTTAGTTCTTGACTCATTGACAGTGTAAAATTTGTATGAATATACATTTTCAAATCTGAAATTGGGAAGGAGCTGAAGTGGAACTGTTAGTAGAGTTTTTAGTAGTAAATCAACATAGCTGAAATTCATTATTATGCAGATAATATTTATACTGTCAATGAGTCAGAATTGGTAATGTAAACAATCTCTGCGACAAGCTATTAAAATTGTAGCTCCCTGTGACTTAAATATTTCACTTCAAGACTTGGGGAGATATTGAAGTGCCCACCATGTTAGTAATAAATCAGACTTGGAATTCCCAAACAAGAACTTATGTGACTATGTACTATAGAAATGAGTGTATAAGACTGAAGGATCCTAGGCTTAAACTCTTAGTAGCATTTCTGATTTCAGGAAAAATGGAAACAGGTGTTCTACCATCGACTTAGACTTGGGAAGGGTAAATTCAGCCAGGGCTCTCAATTCTGATTTTTGCCTTATGACACCTGCTGAAAAGTACATAGGAATGTTGCTGAAGAGATTGGGTCTGCTGAGGTCTCTTACGTTGGTTAATCTGCAAATTCTGGTTAGTTTTCTTTTAAGTACTTTTAGATATGAAATACAATTGCTTTTACAGTTTCAATCATGTAGGTAGATTTTCATACAGTTTGTCAGCAAAATAAATTAGTATTATTTAAAATTTGAACGTTTTTGTTTGATTGTCAGCTTTCATACTTGCAGTTTTATTTTTAAACTCTGCTGTTTCAGGGTAGCACACTACTGTACGTGCAGACTGGCATGTGCAGTTGTGTTAAGTATAGACAAATGGATTTTGAGAGAGCTTTGAACTTAGTTAAAGTTACATTCATGGGTTATTGAACTCCATAGTGAATCACTGCTGGCAGGCCTTAAACTGGCAGGAACTATGTATTTTTTGGCCTGGAAATAGATTTCTCAATGTCTACGAGAAACACACTGTTCTTCTGTTGGATCTGTAGGGAACATAAACAATAAAACAAACAGACAGAGAGGAGCACAGGCTCAGCAGATCAACGTGTGTCTATATATTTTACTCTTCATTATGACTTGTTTTTGTTTTGCAAGTGGAACATATGGTAATCATGTATCACTTCATGTTAGCATGTTGTATCCGTATTGGTGAGACTCAATAGTGTGACAGTTGGCTTTTCTTCCATCTGAGTTCCCTTGTTTCTTTCAAAGTTAGCATGGGAATTACACCAGGAAATTTATGCACAGCAGCTTTTAAAAAAACCATTAGAAGCAAATATTTTGCTTTTTGATACGGGTCTTTTAAAATTTGTATTGATTTACTACTTCTGCTCTTACTCTGTGCTCTACAATGAAATTCTCTATGTTTACAG
The DNA here is from genome assembly GCF_037043375.1 of Chiloscyllium plagiosum. Taxonomy (NCBI): domain Eukaryota; kingdom Metazoa; phylum Chordata; class Chondrichthyes; order Orectolobiformes; family Hemiscylliidae; genus Chiloscyllium; species Chiloscyllium plagiosum. The sequence goes on along the minus strand of NW_028270170.1, from coordinate 13,634,198 downwards.
TAGAGATCAGCATAATGAGTAATTAGTTTGCCGCAAGAAAATTTGTTGCTGTCAACTCTATTTACAGTGTTTGCACTTTGACAGAAAATCCAATGATGTAATTCCTGATTTCCCTAGTAAAATAGAGACATTTTGACACTCAAAATGCTAATCTGTTTTTCTCTTTTTAGATGCATTCAAGCTTTCTCTGTATTTCTAACATTTTCTGGTATTATTTTAGGATTACTAGTCAGTTGCATTGATAAGATCTGTATTTATTCAAGAGCATGACTACCTATGCAATATTGCACTCATCATTCTTGCCTTTGGCCATCTACTAGTGAAATGCTCTTACCTGTCTTTGTCACCTCTGACTTTCTTGTTCCAGCGCTCTCCTGGCCAGCCTCTCACCCCTTTACCTCTTCACATATGCTTGTGGAAACTTCAGATGATTCAAAAAGCTTGGTGTCCAATCTGATCCTGCATTAAATCCTACACACCCGTTATCTTTGTCATTGCTTTAGGAGGTTTTCAGTTCCCAATGCCTCCAATGTCCATGCCTTTTAATTGCTATCTCTGCAGCTGTCTCTTGGCTAAATTAACACCCCCCACAACTGTTCTGGCTCTGGACTTTGGCTCAATCTCTCCCTTCCCAAGTTATTGACATCAGTGTTTTCATCTGTCTTGAACCCACACTCCGATGTTAGCTCTCTGAACTTCTCCACACAAGATTTTTCTTTAAAGCTACCTCTTCAATCATATTTTTGGCTATCTTGCTTAGCTTTTAGTTGTTCATTTCTGACTCTTGGAACTTCTATCGTATGTTGAAAATGCAATGTAAATGTAACTTTTAGTTGTTAGTAACATTTTCACCGGAAGTAAATCATGTTGACCTCAAGATGTCAATATTGATTCAGTTTCTCCTCTTTCTTTTTCTGCAGCATTTGAAACTTTACAAGAATCAATAATGAGCTGTTGATGTCTGCTTTGATTTTGTCTCCGAATCGACTGTACCATTTCATTTGAGAGCACATGCACTCAGGTAAGCAAACAGAAATTAAATATCACGTTTATTATGAGAGCTTAGCAAAGCCTATTGGCTCTTTTTACGTTAGTATCAAAGGCAAAACTATCCATGTACAGTCACATCTGTTCGGAAACCAAAGCAACTGATGGAGTCTGTGTGTGTAGATAAATACAGTAATCCAGAAATCACTGTCAGTGATTTTGTATTAGGAGAAAATGAGGACTGCAGATGTTGGAGATTAGAGTCAAAAAATGCAGTGCTGGAAAAGCATAGCCGCTCAGGCAGTGTTTGAGGAGCAGCAGAGTCAATGTTTCAAGCATGAGCTCTTCATCAGGATTGGGGAAGTGGCTCATGGGGGCTGAGAGATTAATGGGAGGGGGTGGGGCTGGGGGTAAGGTAGCTGGGAATGCAATAGGTAGATGAAGTGGGGGTGATGGTGATATGTCGGAGAGGAGGATGGAGTGGATAGGTGGGAAGGAAGATGGACGGGTAGGTCAGTGCAAGAGGACGGTGCCGAGTTGAAAGGTTGGATCTGGGATAAGGTGTGGGGAGAGGAAATGGGGAAACTGGTGAAATACACATTGATCCCGTGTGGCTGGAGGGTACAAGGCGGAAGATGAGGCGTTCTTCCTTCAGGCATCGGGTGGCTAGAGTTTGGCGGTGGAGGAGGCCCAGGACTTGGATTTCCTTGGCAGAGTGGGAGGTAGAGTTAAGTGTTCAGCCACAGGGCGGTGGGGTTGTTCTGCAAGTTGGCTTCCTGTCTCCCCAATATAGAGGAGGCCACATCAAGAGCAATGGACACAGTAGATGACGTATGTGGAAGTACAAGTAAATCTCTGTCGGATGTGTGGAAGGAAGTGATTTTGTATTGACCCAAATTGCAATCGATGGTAGTGTGTATGTTCTAATACTTTATTTCACTATCTGGAAAACCTGAAGTTGAAAGTAAAGGGATTCGGTGTTTGTTGTGCATTCTTGTTTACTGTCCATGAAAATACTTAAACAAAATTGACTTTTTATCATACTTGATGACATCCCCAATTCTGGACGCTTGGCGATCCAATTGAATTGGTGCTAGACTCCTTCTTGAAATGAGGAAGTTGAAATCCATGTCACAGAGATCCTGACGTATTTGTAGCTTCCCTTGAGATCCACACTTGGTGCCATTTTGTTACTGACCATAAAATCCAGGCCAAAGAAATGAGCCTGAAGATTTCTTTACCTGCTATGAGTTTGTTGCATGTACATTGGATACCAAATGTTGGAATTTACTCCGGTTTCTCTATACTGATCTTGGTTTTTTTATTCTTTGGCCTCCAACTTACTATAGCGCAAAAAATGTCATTAAGCTCAATTAATTTGTTCCATTTAGTTAGTTGTGAAATGTGGCACACAATTCACTTACTACCCAGCAGCTCTGTAAGAAGAACAAAATGAAGATAAAGAGGAATAAAATACTGTGGTCGAGCAATTAACCAAGACACTGTCTTATGGCACAATGACAGTGTCTTTATCTCTGGGTCAGAAGGTCCAGCTTCAAATCTCATCTGCTGCAGAGATGTGAACATATCCAAACAGATTTGTTACATGATTAACTAGAAACTCATACAGTTTAACAGAAAAAAAAACTAAAGAACTGCAGATACTGAAAATCAAAAACAAAACAGAAATTGCTGGGGAAACTCAGCAGGTATGGCAGCATCTGTGTAGAGAAAGTAAAGTTAAAGTTTCAGGTCCAGTGACTCATCTTCAGAAGCTCATACAACCTATTAGGAACAAATTATAATGACATATTCTTGGACTTAAATCCTCAGAACTCTCTCAGATAACCTTTCTAAACATGTCTGTATCCTGGCCCTCATTATTTAAAAAAAAACAACCTATCAACTTTAAGCCAGCATTTCTTCAAAATGAATGTCATGACTCTTGAAACATGACCTTATGACCAAGGTCACTAAACTTTGTTATCAGCTAGACATCCTCGCTCTGTACACACTCTAGTGTGGGTTTTCTTTAGCATGTATGGGAATGAAAACTTAATATAACGCTCTGAAAGAGAACTATCTTAATAGAGAAAGTATGCTAACCACTTGTCCTAGAAGTGCAAGTTAAAGCTTGATTTTCCATGCCTAGCAACTTCACACTCTATTTTTGCAACTTTAGTATTTGCTTTGATTTGATTTATTGTAGTACATTTCTTTTTGTTCCTTTACCTTTTTAAATAGGTGATCCTGCACATCTGTAACATGTTTGTATTTTCTAATTTTGTTGTATAGCGCGATCCACTGCCTTCATTAAGTGACATTTGTGGCTAATATCTCTAAATTAGTCCTTTATCTATTGTTTTGGTTGGAACTTCTAATTCTCACATATTTTTGTAATTTTGTAAATTTAGAAATTATTAACTATAAGGGTTCATGTAGATTCCATCTTAGTGCGTGTATATTCAAGTTTCCAAAATACATGTTTCATGTAAAGTTTTGAAGTACCAGCTATAGGTTTATTGGGCTTGAAACAGTTATTTATGCTTTAGCAGTTGTTATCTTTTAATATTCATGTGGTTAGTCACTTTGTGGGAATCACCCAACTGTAACTGTGTGATAGCAACACATGCAAATCTTTTAATTTGCAACATATCATTCAGACTGTTTTCTCTGTTTTCACACAGGACAATTTGGAATAAGGTGAAACAGAAATGATAGTGTGTTTTGGGCATAGTTACTTTTGTACATTTTGGTATTGAAATATGTACTGTTGTTCTTAATGAAGGGCTCACGTGGCATAGAGAAGTAATCCAAGAATTGGCCAGAAATCTGTGGTTGTACTAGTGCAAGAATTGCCTAACAGCTGGCTTGCAATGCAGTGATGTGAAGAGCATGAGTTCATTTTCTGCACTGGATGAAATTACCAGGAAGGTCCCTCCTTCTCAACCTCACCGCTCACCTGATGTGTAGTGACCCTTGGATTAAACCACCACTGGTTTTCTCTCTCTCTAATGAGAGAGCAGCCCTGTGGTCCTCTGGGACTATGGTAAACTTATGATCAGTCATCTACAATGCTTCACCTAATGGGGACATTCAAGGTTCTGAAGTTAAGCAGTTTAAGAAAGTATATTGTAAAGAGGTCTGTAGTAAAATTTTGAGATTATTGGAAGACTTTGAGATTTCTTGACTTTTGATGTAGCTAAGGGTGTTATGCACTCGAAGTTACACGAAAGACAGATCTCAATGACCACCTAGCTTCATCCTCCAGAATTTATGTGAACCAGTGCATGCAGCATGCAGCATGCAGCATTAGATATAAAAACCACATACTTTCATGCCAAACATTGGAAACTGCATGGAATGGACAGAGCTAAGAGATTCCACAACTATTAGATCAGAACTAAGCTCTCCAGTTATGTCAAATCCAATCCTGAATGGTGGATAGAGAAGTAAACAATTATGAGAGGGAGAGGCTTCACTGATATCTTCATGCTTAATGATGGAGGTGTCCAGGATATCAGTGCAGAAGACAAACTGAAGGTATCTTCCGCTATAAGCCAAGAGGATAATCTATCTTGGCCTCTTCTTGAGGTCCCAAACATCACAAGTGCTAGTCTTCAGCCACTTTGATTCACTTCATGTGTTATCAAGATCAGCTCAAGGAATGGGATACTGCAAAGATTGAGCCCAGACAGCATTCTAGCAATAGTATTGAAGACATGCTCCAGAATGAGATATACCCATAACCAAGCTGTTCCACACAACCATCCAGCAGGCAATAATTGTCCAGATGTGTCCTGTACTCAAAAGCCAGGATAAGTTCAACCTGGCCAGTTACTGCCTCATCAGTCTACTTTTGATCAACAGCAAAGTAATTGAATGGGTCATTGACAATGCTATCAATTACTTGGCAATAACCTGCTCATTGTCACTCAGTTCCACCTCTGCCTTTACCACTTGGCTCCTGACCTCAGTTCAGCCTTTGCCTAAACAAGGACTAAAGAGCTGAAATCTCAAGGTAAACATGAGTGACCTTGATATCACCTTTACATTTGACAGAGTATGGCATCAAGGATCCCTCGCATAACTGGAGTCAGTAACAATTGAGGCGAGGGGTGATGGAAAATACTCCACTGGTTAATGATATCTAGCAGAAAGGTGGGTGGTTTCAGTAGTGGAGGTGAATCACCTCAGTCCCAGGACTTCACTGCAGGAGTTCCTCAGGATAGTATCTTTGGCTGAAGCATGTTTAACAACTTCATCAATGACATTCTCAAGTGAGGAATCTCCATCTCCAATGAGAGAGAACCCGATTGACATTCAGTGGCATTGCTATCACTGAAAGTTTCATTATCAACATTTCTGGAATTATCATTGACCAGAAGCTGAACTTAACTAGCCCTGTCAATTTTGAGGCTATAAGAGCAAGTCACAGATTTGGATAACTCACCACTTATCTCCCCAGTGCCTGTTTACCATCTGCAAGGCACGAGTCAGGTGTGTGTTGGAATTCTTCTCACTTTCTTGGATGGGTGCAGCTCCAACAATACTCTAGAAACATGATTCCCAAGACAAGGCAGCCCACTTGTTTCACACCCCATCTACCAACTTCAACGTTCACTTCCTCTATTGCTGATACACACTGACAGCTGGCTATTCCATCTTCAAAGTACATTGTAGTAACTTATCAAAGACCTTCTGACAGCACTTTTCAAACCTGCAATCTCCCAATCAAGATGGTGTCCAGTGTTTTGTGACATATGCAATCTATGTTCTAAAAATGGTCTTTATGTTTAAATGGGTAGAAAATCTAGTCAAAATCCCAAATTGCTTGTCAGCAGCACGTCAAGAAAACGGGACAAGAAACAATGTGAAATAGGTTTCCAAAGTTCTGTCCATGGCAAACAAGCATGTCAGTAAGTCCAAGAGGTAATTGCAGCATTACAGCTTGCAAACAGTACGTGACCACTTAACATGTTGTGAGGATGCCTCCAGAAAAACTGAAACCTTTGCCTCCATCAAATTGAAACACTCCAAAATGAATGGACAACATGCACTTTTTGCTGAGATTGACATTGGCAGAATTGTAAGTATTAACTCTTTTTGCATTTTACATGTAAAAGACTCAGGAAACTAGCAGTGTGCTATAGTCTACTCAAGATACGCTAATTGCTTACAACAGATCTGACATCCCATGCATTTGCATTATCTGTCTTAAATGTGAGTATAGCTCCTCAGGATTGTCACCTGAAATATTTTACATGGCTGAAACAGATGGATCACCTGTTATTGGTCTACTTGTATTCATGGATCCACATGTTGATCCATAAGGTGACAAAGTTGGAATGTGAACGGTTGTAGTGTGCAACATCAAATGGATCAATCACTTGGCTAGCCTTTAATCAGATGTGATGTGACCAGGTTTGATGCTATCGGTAACTTTAAAGCTGTTACATCTGAAAGATGATGTCTAATCCACTATTGACACTCCCTCTAAATGCGGCATTCACAATCAAGAAAAGATCAAACTGAAAATGTATTCCATAGTACAAGGCAACATTATTTGTAAGGTCACACATCATACTGATTAGTGCAGTGCTATTGAACTTAGAATGCCCACAGTGTGGGAACAGGCCTTTTGGCTCAACAAGTCCACACTGACCCTCTGAAGAGTCACCCGTCCTTATTTCTGTACATTTTCCCTGACAAATGCACCTAATACTACAGGCAATTTAGCATGGCCAATCAACCTAATCTTTGGATTGTGGGAGGAAACCGGAGCACCCAGAAGAAACCCACGCAGACACAGGGAGAATGTGCAAACTCCACACAGACAGTTGGCGAAGGCTGGAATTGAGGTTAGTGCTGTGGGGCTGCAGTGCTAACCACTGAGCCACCATGCTGCATGCGCTTTGATAAAAAGATGGTACTGTACCTGTATGTTTATATCCAAGGCAATTGAACAATACACTGAATAGATGTGTACATGGTATTCCAAACCTGGAAGAGCTTTATCCTAAATTCTCAGGTACCAAGTATTTTACCAAGCTTAGTACCAAGAATGGATATTGGTCCATTCATCTTTCTTCAGAGTCATGAGAACTGATGACTTTTAGAATACCTTCTGGTAAATTCTGTTTCCTCAACTTCCCATTTGGATTGTCTATCAGCAATGGTATATTCTAAAACAAGTGGTTAGTGTCATTGAAAATCTACCAGGTTGTCTCTGTTTCACAAAGAACATTCCAGTTCTTGGAAGAATAAAATGTTAGCATGACAGCAACAAGGAAACATGATCTTTGTTTTCAATGATAATAAGTGACAAATCAACATGAACCAAATCAATTTCATTAATTCAATCTACTCATCAACCAGTATTTGACCTAATCAGATCAAAGTAGAATATTTACAGAAGATGTCCACAACATAAGACAAAGATGCCTCTGGTCTAACCTTTGATACTCTCGACTTTGTGACCAAGGTATCTTCTCTTCAAGATCTTCTCTGCATAGTGTTCCATATGTATAGCAGGAATATCACAAGCATATTTTGATCTCTCAATAATGCTTTATCATCCAATAAGTATATATTTCACTGCTATAATCCCAACAAGCTCACCACATTGGAAGTAGATATAACATGGAAAAGTCTGAAAGTCTGTCTGCACCTGTATTGGGTTTGGTTGTAATGACCTAATGACTGTTCAGGCTAATTGAAAGAAAGACTCTTGTTCTAGTTTGCAGGATACAAAGATTTGACAAGTATTTTGTTATTCGTGCTAACCATGATCCACTCCAAACTGACAATACCTCTCACAATGTGTCTCCATTACAACAATGTCTACTTGTGAAGATGCAAGGGCATGATTTATGAGTGCAGTGCAACCTAAGTTCCTAAATAGCTATCTCTTGACTCCCAAACCCTGCTCAGGACAAATATATTCCTTGCAATGAATATTATTGAAACTGAACTAGAAGAGAGGCTTTTAGTAACCATTTTATACATTTTGGCCACAACCAAACAGCAGGTTCGGCAAAACCCATCGGATGATGATCAGCTACAACAACTCAAAAAGAGTCATCTTCTGATGGCCTAAACACATTCACCAGTCCTGAGCTAGTACATTCATTCTGGTCATTCAGAGACCAACTAGGGTTGTCTAAGCATGTAATTTTCAAAGGAAAATAAATTTTAAATCCGTAAACTGTCAAGACTTGCTAGATTTTATACATGGGATGCAGAATAAGCAAAGAGATTGGTTTGTGAATCTGTGTATTGGTCCAGCATCAATAAAGGCCTGAATCATCTAATCAAGTTATGTGAAAGATATCAATGCCAACCAATAATTTATGGAAACAATGTGCATCAATATGGGGAAATGGGATAAGAATGGCATCAAGTCATGATGAGCATTTGGAGAGCCAGTGAATATGCAATGCATCAAATGGTGTCACATGGTGTGACACTTCTGTTACAGAGAATCTTTCCTTTCACACCAGCCATTGTGGAAGATTGTAACTCATGTTTTCCAGGTCCAAGAGCAGAATTGCATTCTGGTTAATGACTAATTCACCAAATTGCCTTTTTTGTATCAAATCAAAGAAACCACAAGTGCAGTGGCTTTTTGTACATTAACTGCTGTATTCAGTATGTTCAGTGTGTCTCAACAAATTGTATCCCATAGTGGTCTGCCATATGTGGTGCACCCTTCTAAGTTGTGAAGGAAATGGAGATGTTGAACATTTTATTTCTTCTCCTCACTACCCTCAGTCAAAACGTCATGCAGAACACTTTGCTTAAATCATAAAATCCATGCTCATTATATGTAAAGTGATTTGCCAATAATTTCAGATAGCTTTGTTAAATCCATGTACTACTCCTCTAAGTGATCAGCAGCTGCCATATTTGGGATACATCCACACATTTCTTGCCTCCCAACGTTTACCATCCAAACAGTGCATGAGTCATTAATGGAAAGAAGTTAGAATGTTGTGCAAGAGCCTAATCAACATGCATGCAGGGAATTATCATAATTTGAACCAGGACAAAACATGTGAGTTGAAACGTACTCAACCCCATTGGTACATGGAAAAGTACTACGCCATTGTGTTCAGCCTTGGTCACATGAAGCTATAGTGAGCAATGGTTAAGTCCTGCACTAAAATGGATAATATATCCAAACTGCAATTCATCAACCACTCATCACACAGAATGACGACTCAGTCACTGAAGATATCATGCCAGACAACAACTACACATTTACACTAAATGAGATGCATCCATCCATGACTACAGATAGCACACTGCAAAGTGAATCCACATCACTGGGTCAGGATGCTGTATAAGAACTAAATGTGGTCATGTACATCCACCAAGGTATTAATTGAATGTGTAGACAGAGTATATCTGTAAACATCTTGTATGTGTTTATCGGAAAAAATGGTTCCTGTCCTTAAAAGGTGAAAAGGTAATGTTGTATTCTGGCAGAGATTAGAGACCTGACAGGTTTGTCTCTTTAAAATAGTTATATAATGTGCCTTTGTACCATATTGGAATGTCACATGTAGCTGTCTGCCTCACCTTCAGTCACAATCTCTCATGGATTCATTGTAAATACTTCACAAAGCATAGAACCCAGACTCTGTAAATCTGTGGTCCCATTGCATTGTAAGTAGCTAGCCTTGAAAATAGTTAGCCTTGTAAATACATTTCAAGATAGCTGTCTCACAAGAACTTGACTGTGGTATGTGTTACATGGGCCACCATACAGAAAACCACATTCCACATCAAGTTTTACACCTGAACAAAAATAAAGTAATGAGTATGTTGGTAATTACAAGATCAACACTTCACTTTGAAGATCTGGCCAGCTCATCCTCCCCTTAAAAGATTCAATCAAGTGAAATTGGACTGACGACTTGGTTTTGGAGACAATTTGTCAGGATTCCAAGGAGCATCTCATGCTCAAGGCATTTCTGTTTGGGACAGGATATTCTGAAGGATTATGCTGAATAAATCCAGGATGTTGACTCATTGATATAATTCTGAGAGTGTGACTACATAGAACTGTTCCTGGTCCAGTCTTTGAGACAGGCCTTTCAACTTGATTATTACAGTGGCATAGTGATACTGTCACTGGATATTAGTCAAAGGTCCAGGCTGTGTGGACTTTGGCTCACATACCATGAGGCCAACCATTGGAGTTTTAATTCAATGAATAAGCCTGAAATATAAAGTGAATTTCAGTAGTGGTGACCATGACAAATAGCAATTGATGATAGTTTGAGTGTTGTAAAAGACTCCCATTTACCTTTAATACCATGTGGAGTAACAGGCAAGTGTGTGCAGGAACATACTGTTGTCTCCAAATGATATCACATCTGTGCACGTATTAGTGGCTGTTTTATCAGCCATTTTGGCATTAGCATGAAGAGGTGCATCATTTCTTCGACAGAGGTGGTAAGGCAAGTGTGGTGAAGGAATGACAGCCAGAGAGACCTACTCTGCAGACACCACCCCAATCAACCCCTTATCCTCGATCTGATGTCAAGTACACATAAGTCACAAATGCCACCTGTATAACTTCAGACCTGAAGAAATGTGGTTGAGTCTTAACTGTTCTCTGAAATGACCCAGAGAAAGTGAGGAAGGTGATAGGTGGATGCGGGTGGGAGGTGATTGAGATAGGTCAGTGGAGCGGATAGATGGGCTGGAAGATGGACAGGTGGAATAGGTCAAGAGGGCGGTGCTGAATTGGAGGATTGGATCTGGGATGAATTGGGGAGGAGAGGCGATTTGGAAACTAGTGAAATCCATGTTGGTACCATGTTGAATGGTCTCAAGGTGGAAGATGAGGCATTCTTCCTCCAGGTATCGGTTGGCTTAGATTTGATGGTGAAGGAGGCCCAGGATTTGCATGTCCTTGGTGGATTGGGAGGGGGAGTTGAAGTGGTCAGCCACAGGGAGGCAGAATTGTTAGGTGTGTGTGTCCCAGAGATGGTCTCTGAAATGCTCCACAACTTGGCAATCTGTCTCCCTGATGTAGAGGAAACCACATCGAGAGCAACGGACACAGTAGATGAGGTGGGTGGATGTGCAAGAAAATTTCTGGCAGATGTGAAAAGCGCATCTCCTCCATTTCCCGCCCCTCTGCCCTTGAACCCCACCCTTCCAACCGCAACAAGGATAGAACCCCCCCGGTTCTCACCTTCCACCCCACTAATATCTGGATACAGTGCATTATCTTTTGCCATTTCCGTGACCTACAATCAAACCCCACCACCAGAGACATATTTGCCTCCCCACCCCGATGACTGGAGGAAGAGCGCCTCGTCTTTCACCTTGGGATTCTACAACCACTCGGCATCAACATCAATTTCACTAGTTTCCAAATCTCTCCTCCCTCCACCTCATCCCAGATCCAACCCTCCAACTCTGCACCGCTGTCTTGACCTGTTCCACCTGTCCCGTCTTCCCTCCACCTATCCACTCCACCCCTTCCCACCGACCTGACGCAATCACCCCCCACCTGCGACCTATTATGGACTAGGCCAGACCATTCAAAATATTCTTAAGTAGGCAGCCCAGACTGTAACTTTGCTATTTGTTTTAGTAAGTGTATAGTGAAAATTACCCGGGGTAAGTTAGCTAGGTTGACTACCAGGTTTAAAACAGACAAAAATTTATTCATAAGATTACAAGGTGAAACGCAAAGAACAAGATACAAAATACCCCCAGAACTCAGTTTGTCAAACTAGACTTAATTATGCTGTTCTGAAAATAGACAACAGTCCCAATAAACAAACCCAGAGTAAAACTGAAACAGAGGTTTACAAGTCAAAGTTAGAAGGGCAGAAGGAGAGAGAGAAGTTCTAGTACTGACTCCAGCAGCCTTTCTTCCCACACATAACTGCTGAACTGCACAGCTAGAGAGCTGGCCACGCCCCCCCCCTTGACTATACCAGCTTTTTAAAAGACCTTTCAATCTTTTGGTCTGAAGACTCATTTGTTTATGTATAAACAAAACAGCCTTCCAATACCCTTTTCATCTGATTTGGAGTCTGGGTTGTTTTATGACCCCTCCGAAAAAAAGTCAAGGTTCCTTGAGAAGATTTGTAGCTCAGGAACAGCTTTGTGACAATCAAACTATCACTTTCCCAGCAACCTCCTCTCCCCCCAAGCCCCCGTCACATCCCGGATGAAGGTCTTATTCCCAAAATTCTCCTGCTCCTCAGATGCTGCCTGACCTGCTATGCTTTTCCTGCACCACACTTTATGACTCTGAAAACCTCTTTGAAACCAATTCAAGGACAATTGGAGATTGGCAAGAAAGCTTTGTCTTGTCAGGTGTGGCCACTTACCATGAAAGAATAAAGAAAAAAATGCTAATAAGGACTTTGCAGTGTAAATAGGCAGCTATTGCCTTTATTACTTTCTGATATAAAATGACTGTCAGTTAGAATTTATTTTCCATTTTTGAATTTTGCACAATTGGGTGGCACATTCATTCAGAGCATAAGATATAGGAGTAGAATTAGGCCCTTCGGCCCATCGAGTTTGCTCTGCGTTTTGATATGATTCTCAACCCCATTCTCCTGCCTTCTCTCCTAAGTAATCAAGAACCTATCTGCTATAATTTTGTCTTAAAGATGTTCAGTGACTTGGGTTCCACAACCTTCTGTGGCAATGAGTTCCACAGATTCAACACCATCTGGCTGAAGAAATTCCTTTCATCCCAATTCTAAAAGTCATCCCTTCACTCTGTGGCTGTGCCCTCTGGTCCTTGTCTCTCCCTCTAATGGAAACATCATCTCCGCTTCCACTTTACCCAGGCCATTCAGTATTCTGTACATTTCAGTGAGATTGCCCCTTGTCCTCCTAAACTCTATCAAGTATAGACCCTGAGTTCTTAAAGGCTCCTTATATGACTAGCCCTTTATTCTTGCTTATAAACCTCCTCTAGATCCCCTCCAATGCCAGTATATCTTCCCTTAGATATGGGGCCCAAAACTGCTCATGTTATTCCAAATACATTCTGACCATAGCTTTCTCCAGCCTCAGCAGTACATCCCTGCTCTTGTATTCTAGCCCTCTCAAAATGAATGGTAACATTGCATTTGCTTTCTTAATGCCAACTGAACCTGCATGTTAACCTTGAGAGAACCCTTTTTATAGGAAGGCTGTGTTTGCACTACAGAGAGTGCAGAGGAGATTCAGGATGTTGTCTTAGCTGGAGCGTTTCAGTTATGAAAAGAGACGAGATGGGCTGGAGTTTTCATTAGAGCATGGAAGGCTAAGGGGGACATGATTGAGGTGGATAAAATTATGAGGGACATAGGTAGGGTAAATAGGAAGAAACTTTCCTTTTTGTGGAGATATTAGTAACCAGAGGGCATAAATTTAGGATGAAAGGCAGGAGGTTAGAGGAAAATTAGGAAGAATTTTTTCACCTAGAAGATGATTGGGCACCTGGAACTCACTCCTTGGAAGGACATAAGAATGCAGGAGCCATCACAACATTCAAAAAGTATTTAGATGATCACTTGAAGCCCTAAAATTTGCAAGGCTGAGGGCCAACTGCTGAAAATGGGACTGGAGTCGATTGTGCTTGATGACCAGCGTAGACAGATTTGGCCAAAGGGCCTGTTTCTGTGCTGTAAAACTGTCAGACTCTGATGTGATTTAAATGCATGATATTTAGCTTACGATGTGGTGTCATAACTTTAGCTGTTGTAGCCACGATTACTGAACAGGAATCTGTAACCTTCTTATCTAACTGACTCTTTTCTGTCTTTTGGCGTGGGTATTTTTTAATTGTTTCAAGAGGGGCATCAATAGGGTGAGTAGCCAAGGTCTTTTTCCAAGGGTGAGGGGTCTAAACAAGAGAATATGGGTTTAAAGAAGAGGGGAAAGATTTAAAAGGGACCAGAGAGATAATCTTTTCATGCAGAGGGTAGAACGAGCTGCCAGAGGAAGTGATGGAGATGGATACAGTTACAACAGTTTTATGTGTATCTGAATAGGAAGGGTTTGGAGGGATATGGGCCAATAGCTGACAAATAGGACTAGGTCAGATTGGGATGTCTGGTCAGCGCAAACTAGTTGGATCAAAGGGTCTGTTCCTGTGCTGTATGACTCTATGGCCTCAAGAACAGCTGGGACCTGAACCTAGTCCAGAGGTAGAGACACTACCACTGCACCACAACAGCCTGAAAAAGGCCATCTGTAGATTATTTTAATCATCCTTTTCAGAGCTATTTTTGTGCACCTCTAGTGTAGTTAGAACTCGAACCCCCCAGTCTCCCAGCTCAAAGATGGAGACACTGTTGTAAGAACCCTCTTTTTACCAAGCATTTTACAAATGTTGTTCCTGACTTGAATAGAACCATTAAAATGAATGTTCATGTTAGTATTTTTCTTTATTAACCTGTTCAGAGATGGGCAAATTTTTTTGAGACAGAGGGCGGTTCGCATGTGGAATGAAATTTGTGAGATAGTGGTGGATACACCATTTAAAGGATATTTGGATAGATACACGAATAGGAAAGGTTTGGAGGGATATGAGACAGGAGCAGGCAGATGGGAGGAGTTTAGTTTGAGACTTTGTTCGGCATGGACCGAAGGGTCTGTTTCTGTGCTGTATGACTCTATGATCTCAGGAGCAGGTGCAAATTGAGCTCAGGCCTCCCAAACAAGATGTAGGGGCACTACTACTGTGCCACAAGGGCCTTAAAATGCCACCAATATATGTTTTGACTTGGTTTCAGGTGTGTATAATTGTACTGAAACCAACATTTGGCAATAAATTAGTCACGAGAACAATTCTTAAACGCATTATTTGTGTTCATGGAGTACTGTTTTACTTTACTAGGATTATGCTGCATTAAGCAATGAAGACAAGTGGGACTTTTGAGACACTTAACTAACCGATTTATCAAGTCCCTCAAATGCCCTATTATTCTTGTATCCTCATTAAAACTTGTTTTAAAGTGCCTGTTATATTGCTTCTTGTTCACTGGGAAGTAATTGCAGTATCTTGAGTGTTTCCTCTTCAATGATATAATCCTAGTGAATCTATACCATATATCCTAATACAGTGTTATATGTTTGCAATACATGGGCTTTTGATGCTACCAGCATTTCAGCTAGAGAGGAATTGTAGTGTGAATGGAGAGCTGAAAATGGAATTTGTTATTATTCTATTAAAGGGACTAACGTTCAGTTATATCATTGTTTTCTTTCCATAGTCTTCCATAATGAGTTTCTCAGGTAAAACTCATATACCAAGCAATTATCATGTTTTTTTAATAAAAAAATTTCTTCTGTTAAACTCTCTCTCATTCTCTCTACCTCGCTGTGTTAGACCCCATTATAATAGTGTAGCATTTGGAAATTAATAATATAATCAAGCAGAGTTAGCATGATGTCATGAAGGGGAAATCATTTCTGACAAATTTATTAGAATTCCTTGAGGAGGTAGCAAGCAAGATAGATAAACGGGGAACCAGTAGATGCAATTTATTTGGATTTTCAAAGATTTTCAATAAGGTACCACACACAAGGCTACTTAATAAGATGAGAATTCCATATTGTTGGTTGTAGCATTACAGAATGGATAGATAACTGGTTAACTTACAGAAGACAGTGAGTTGGGATACGGGGAGCATTTTCAAAGTAGTAACCTGTAACTTCTGTCACAAAGATCAGTCTGGGCCATAATTATTGACCTAATATATTAATGAATTGGATGAGGAAAATGGAAGTATTTTAGCCGATTTTGCAGATAACACAAAAATAGGTGGGAAGACAAGTAGTGAGGATGATACACAGTCTTTAGGGAATACAGACAAATTGAGCTCAGGCCTCCCGAATTCATAGTGTGGACACAAACTTGGCAGATGGAATATAATGTGCACTTCAGCAGGAAGAATAGAGAAGCTGAATAGTATTTAATTGGAAAAAGACTGCAGAAAGCTGCAGTACAAAGGGATTTGGGATATTTGTGCCTGAAGCATCAGTAGCTAGCACCCAAGTTTGATGAGTGATAAGGAAGGCAAATAGACTTTTGGTTTTTATTTCTGAGAGAATACAGTACAAAAATAGAGAAGTCTTGCGAAATGTAGACTACACGAGAATACTATGAAGTTTTGGGCCTCTTAACTAAGGAAATAAATACTGGCATTGGAAGCAGTCCTGAGATAAGTACACTTGGTGTTAAGATAGGATATTAGCATGAATAAAGGATTGGCTCATTAATTTGGTTAACTTTAGTGGGAAGGTGATGGTGTTGTGATAATGTCACTTGACTAGCAATCCTGACTCCAGACCCTCCCTTGAAGTTGGCTCTGAAGATGGGTAATAACTGGTGGCCTAACCAACGACACCCATATTTTATGGATGAATTTTTAAAAAAAAGACATTGGATTTTGGTAAAAAGGCAGAAAAGTGGAGTTGAGGGTTTTCAGATCAGCCAGAATCTCATTGATAGGCTGAATGATCTACATCTTATGGTCGCTCAACCTTTATATAGTCTAAGCACCATAGTAGTGTAGAGTTTGAAAATTAAGCCTGGGAGGCCTTTGCCAGTTAAGTTGCTGAGAAAATACTCCAGTGGAATTGTAGGCTTCACTAGTACCTTAAGTGTGTTGGGCCAATCATTGATTTAATTTATTGGTACAAGTAAGTACAACTGCTATTTGGCAGTGTTTTGCCTGTGTAGGTATTTTTGTTGTACATATGCTTACTATGGTTGAATTTCTGTGAAAATGCAGCGAATAATATCAGTTGTGAGCACTCTAGACCAGGGGAATAAATTGAAAGGTCACATTGCCTACTTTCTGCCATTTTATCTGACTCAGAAGCTCTCAGTTAGCAGAATGCAATTATTGCAGATCGAGGCTAGTTAGTCCAAGAAAGCATGTCTGTCATAAATCATAGCAAAGAAATTTGATTGTTTTGATACATTTTTAGCAACAATATGTTTCTGTTCTCATTACAAATGCTAAAGAAAGCTGATGTATGCCACTGCTCATAATTCACATTGATAAAATAAAAATGCTAAATTGAAAACTCAACGAGTAAAGTGATCTTTATGGCAAATCTGAAAAGAAAATGACAGCAGTCATGTTGAACTAATTTTCTGCCACTGAGTAGCTTGTGGATTATTTATTTTACATTTAAGTAGTTGGACCTGACATCTTTTGCACTTAGTGTCAGCTTTCAGCAACTATTTTGGTGATGCTGTCCAGGTAATGTTACTGATGGCTGGTTACCACTTTCACATTCTCATCCGGAAAGATTTTTTTTCTGTGTCCAGTTTCAAGTGACTGTTTAGGGTATCATCTCATCTGGCTGATAATATTCATTACAATTTTCAGTTTTAGATTAGTTAACAGTTTTTATTTTACTTTTAAGAATGTAATATCCCTTTCACTTGGACTGTCCAACATGCATACACTACTAACAAAGTGGCAATATTGTCAGAACTGCTTCTGTCAATGGCCATCCTTGATCGTGCACAGGTTAGTGCAGACCAAGGGACCATAGGTCATTGGATGACCACTTAAGGGACTTACTGACAACACAATAACGTTTGGGCCTTTCCATCCATCTTAACTCATGGTGGTTTCTGGCATTTCAACAGTCTGCCACGTTACGTTCCCCTCCTACCTCCGAGCCCAGATGATTCTCCCCCTTATCTTGTTTGTTCAAGGTATCTGTTTCCTTGAGACTCAAGTAGTGGCTATGGTGGAGTGGAATTTGCACTTGCACTGTTTCAGTACAAATGCTTTGGGATGTTTCTGATGGACATATTAAAAATGTCAATATTTTCAGTGCCAGGCAGTCACTTAACTATGTTCTATTTAGAGGCCCATTTGTAAACTGCACATAATTAAGGGCACTGTGCATCAGTACCATTTTGTAGTATAAGTATGGCACAAAAATTCCAGTAGATAAAAACCACCTGCGCTTCACCAGAGACTCTGATGATATGATCTAGTTATGGTGACGAAACGTTTGAAAACAAATCTTCCAGCTCAGCGAGCTAACTTACATACTTACCATCAACCTGAGCTACAAATCTTCTCAAAAATCGCTAGGTAAAAACAATGTTATCAAAAAGTATTGGGGTTGTATATAACCACAATGAGATATTTAACTTGAGATATTAATGCTCATGGGGGGCAGGTTAGCTTATTTGACCAGGTGCAGGCGCATAGTTCCTTGAAAATGGAATTGCAGGTAGATAGGGTAGTGAAGAAGTACACTTGCCTTTATTAGTCAATGCTTTGAGTATAGGAGGTGGGATGTCATGTTGAGGCTGTATAGGACACTGGCTGGGCACTTTTGGAATACTGTATTAAGTTTTGGCCTCTGTGTTAGAGGAAAGATGTTGTTAAACTTGAAAGGGTTCAGAAAAGATTTACAAAGATGTTGCCAGGTTGGAGGTTTTGAGCTATAGGGAGGTTTAGGGAGAGGCTGAATAAGTTGGGGCTGTTTTCCCTGGAGCATCGGTGGCTGAGGGTTGACGTCACTGAGCTTTGCAAAATCATGAGGGGCATGGATAGGGTGAATAGCTACGATATTTTTCCCAGGGTAGGGGAGTCCAAAACTGAATGCATAGGTTTAAGGAGAGAGGGGAAAGATTTAAAAGGGGTCGAATGGGCATCTTTTTCACTCAAGGGATATGAGCTGCTACAGGAGGTGGTGGAGGCTGGTACAATTACAACATTTAAAAGGCATCTGGATGTGTATATGAATAAGAAGAGTTTAGAGGAGGAATATGGGCCAAATGCTGGCAAGTGGGACTAGATTAATTTTGGATAATTGGTAGGCATGGATGAGTTGGACCAAAGGGTCTGTTTCTGTGCTGTATAACTCTGTGACTGTATGCGTCTATGAGTAATTAAGAATAACATCAATATGAGTTCATTTCTCTTCTTGCCTGAGACCTGTCTCCATATCCTGCCACTGACAGAAACTACCAAGAAAATAGCTCAGGATGAAGCTGCAGCAAACAATGAGTCAAGTTCTTACCTTCAGGCAGAGCACACAATTGATAGAATTAATGCTCATGCAAAAGAGGACTAGGAGCAAACCATTTGGTTCTTTGAGTCTCCACTACCGTTCAATGTGATTGTGGCTAATTTTCTACCTTAACTCCACATTCTGCACTGTTCCTGCATCCCTTAATTCTGTTAGTATCCAAAAATCCATTTGTCTCGATTTGAGCACATGCAATTACGAACATCCACAGCCCTCTAGGCTTTAAAAAAATTCCAGAGATTCACAACTCTGGCCAAAGGGTTTCCTTTTCATCTCACATAATTCCTCCAAGCTCTTTCCCTGGCTGTACAAAGAAACCATGGGGTTTCTGACATAAAATGCCGAGGAGTTTTGTGATAGTAACCTATCAGCAGGCTGACGACCAAAAAATAAACAGCGACTTTGACTAATTGAGAAGAAAAGGAGAGAAGTTGGGGAGGAGATGATCAATAGTTAGATCTGTCACAGTGAAAGAGTAAATGGGTGAAACTCTAGAAGAAGGAAACATTTTGATTCAGCCCTTAGTATAAATTCAATTTAGCTTTCCGAGCCCTGGAATTTATCTTAATTTGAGAGGGGCCATGGTGACTGAATAATTATGCATTTGGCTCCTGATGTTGACATGCCTACTTTGACAGTTATTCAAAGCATCCAGAGCAATCTGCAATATCTTGAAAGGGGGAATCTTTTGCTGACATTTGGAACAAGAATGTTTACTTTTGTAGAACTTGTGATTCTAATAGTTTTCTCTGGTTTAAGAAGCTACGACCTCCGCTCAGCATTTAAATATAAAGGTGTGCTTGTTAACATAGATAGGGCATTGGTGTTTGACAGAGAAGCCTATAACCTTAGACAATGTATAATATTGTATGGCCTCTAAAATCGCTTGGCTCCGGGCTTGTTGGTTAACTGGACATGTCACACAGAAGAACAGTGCTACTTTGTGTGTAGAGAAGAAAACAAGTGCCTTTCTGCAGCTTTGCTGCTCCAGTTTACTGAGCAGGATGCTGTCAAAGGAAAAAAGGCTGCAGTTTAGGTCTTCCTTCTGTCAGTGGGAGAGATGTCAAAGTAATAGCAAATTACACCACCCACGCACTTTTTGAGCAGGACATGGTTTAATTTAATTTTCAAAGTTGTGGAAAGTCTATTTCTTACTTGGCACCATTAAGATTGACTGGTGTTCCAAGAGAAAAAGTGCTGAGGAGTAAAATCAGGACACTGATTCCACTCTTGATTTATTTATTTGCAGCACTCGTATGGGAGAAAGAGAGACTGAGATCCAAGTTATTCATTTGAAGCTAAATGATTTAAGCTGCCTGTCAGGTGGAAGGGAGCTGAAGAGACAGACCAGATGTAATGCTGGAGGCAAAAATTGCAGCAATGTAACATTTTTAAAATATGTAATGACAAGGGATGTTAAGAAGAAATGTGTGTATATATTTTCAACAGTTTTTCCAATCTGTCATACTGATTGTAGGCAAACAAAAGCATTCATTTAAAAAAGCACATCATTTGTGGCTTTAATTGCATATTTTTCTGCAAGAGTTCTTTTTGTAAAGTTCTGTCCAATGAAATACTGACCGATGCTTAAGTCCTGATCTGCTTATTTAGCTTGTTTCAGACAGGCCAGCAGTTAAATGCTTCATTTCACTTCAACTCTTTACCAACCCCACACAACGAAGAATATAAGTTTGGATACATGCCAACCTGTGGTGGAAATGTGTAACATTGTGATGTCTCATTTCATATTATATTGTACAAATAATTCAATTTGCTATTTTGTTTAAGTGCTGCTGTCTCATAAGTTGGAAGGAATGATGGGGACAGGAAGTGAGGGAATAGGGTGGAGTGCTGTAGTATTGCTTAGAGCATACAAAACAGAACATTGTTGAAAAAAATATATTCCTTGCAAAGTGCAATCAGTTGCACTAGGTGTGGCAATCCTCATGCTTAAAGTCTGTCTGTTCAATGCCAAAAATAACCAAAAATATCCAGTATTAGAGCATTAATGATAGAAAATAGCCTTACATTTGAATATGGACAAGTGTATTCAGTGTCACTTCTGATGGAAAACCTCGACCGTGATGAGCAATGCTAATGGTGTGACTTTTCCTGAATATTTTCCACCCTATGATTGCCAACGATAAAATGTAGCCAAAACCTTTGTATTGTAGTGACTGCTTTTTGCAGTCAAGGAGGTATGATAAACAGATTGTTGCTGGTAGGAATAGCCATGCAGTTAAGCATTTTGTTGCTGTTTAGCAATTATCTCTCATTTGGTCAATATCTTACAGTGTCATACCACTTACTTCATACCCTGAGGCAAGAGAAACAAGTAGGCATCTTTTATCCATGTGCTGTTTCTTCAAAAGGTAAGCACAATTTTATTTGAAGGTGCTTCCCATCATTATCTCAGGTACTACTAACACATTTTGCTTATCAGTTCCTAGGGTTGCTGAAGGGAGGAAATTGGTTGGGAAACAAGGCTCTAGTATTTGCATTTGACCAGTTGGCAGGACAATGCCAATGCTAGGGAAGGTAGGGGCAACATCCAGTTTACCTTGCTACCTTGCTTTGTGGGCAGCACGGTGGCACAGTGGTTAGCACTGCTGCC